>NW_025814830.1:17052500-17200000 GCF_022079265.1 Lynx rufus
CATGAGGGACTCCGTCTATGAGGGACCGGACCAGCCTCCAAGGAGGGGAATACGAAACGCTTTTGCAGAATTGTAAATATCAACTGGAGACTGTTACAAATAATTTAAAGGATTAAAAAAAATAAAATGTTTCAACAAAGGGTAGCGAGGAGTTTGATAAGATGACTTTTACTTTAAAAAAAAATTTTTTTTTTAATGTTTCTTCATTCTTGAGAGACAGAGAGACAGAGCATGAGTGGGTTAGGGGCAGAGAGAGAGGGAGACACAGAATCTGAAGCAGGCTCCGGGCGCTGAGCAGTCAGCACAGAGCCCGACGTGGGGCTCGAACCCACGAACTGTGAGATCATGACCTGAGCTGAAGTCAGACGCCCAACTGACTGAGCCACCCAGGCGCCTATCTTTTTTTTTTTTTTAAGATGATTTTTTCTTAATGTCACAAACAGATTTAGATTAGTGTCACCACTAAGTGAAATTTTGGGTTGCCTTTTTTTTTTTTTGGTTTGTTTTTGGTTCTGTTTTGTTTCCTCGGTGTATTTTTTTTTTTTAAATAATCTCTGAGCAAACCTAATATTCCACTCTGAAGCTGAGATGAATATGTGGTGCTGTGCTGTGTGGATTTTGTCTCGGGGGTTTGGTTCAGAATATCACAACCTGGTGTGTGAGAGCGTGATCCCTGTGCTTTTGGAACAATGAAGAGGAAAAAAAGTCCCCCTCCTTTAATTGTATTTTAAGCACAATCAGGTAATTTCTTGTGACTTCCTCTTCTCACTTACTTAAAAAAATTTTTTTAAATGTTTATTCATTTTTGAGAGACAGAGAGAGACAGAGTGAGAGTGGGGGAGGGGCAGAGAGAGAGGGAGACACAGAATCCGAAGAGGTTCCAGGCTCTGAGCTGTCACCACAGAGCCCGACGCGGGGCTCAAACTCACGAACCGTGAGATCATGACCTGAGCTGAAGTCAGTGCTTAACTGAGCCACCCAGGCACCCCTTCTTCTCACTTATTAATTGACAGTATTTTAAAAAATTTTTTAATGTGTATTGATTTTTGAGAGACAGAGACGGAGCACAAGTAGGGGAGGGGCAGAGAGAGAGGGAGACACAGAATCCAGAAGAGGCTCCAGGCTCTGAGCGGTCAGCACAGAGCCTGACGCGGGGCTTGAACTCACAAACCGTGAGATCACGACCTGAGCCGAAGTCGGATGCTCAACCGACTGAGCCACCCAGGCGCCCCTCCTTTAATTGTATTTTAAGCACAATCAGGTAATTTCTTGTGACTTCCTCTTTTCGCTTACTTAAAAATTTTCTCTTCTCCCTTTGCCTGCCCTCTCTCCCTTCCCCCACACCCGGGTATCTCCCTACTCCTTCTGGGAGGTGGGTGAATGGAAGACTTTTTACAAATTTATTAATTTCTGACACTGACATTCTGCATGACTATTCAATATGTAAGTGAGTCCCCGTGATTTCTGAAAGCCCATTTATCCTGGCTTTTGATGGGCTGAATGCAAGTGAATTTGCAAGTGGCTCTTTCCTCGTTGATTATAATATAATATTTCTATTAAAATCATTTTTAAAAGCCTCCCGAAAATTTGAATAATACTTTTTCAAAGAACATAAAGCTACACCTCAGATCGGCCGTCCTAGAATACCTTGGCAAAAGTATCGAAGTGGCAAGAGTTTTCCTAGTCTTATGTCCTATATACATCTGTTAAATTACTCCGAGATCTCATTAAATAAAGCTAATGTACTTGTAAAACAGTAGGGAGAGACAGTTTATCATTGTAACTGTTAGAGAGAGCCATTCGGGTAGGGAGGGAGCTAAGAAGACTAGGTATATGCTGGTCAGTGTAGATGTTTCTAAGTCATAAATCTTGGCTCTTTCCCGCCTAGTTATTGTGTATTTCTTTAGGTGAGAGATTGATTGTAGCAGCTGAAGATGAATTTGCCCATAGACCCTTTCTTCTTCTTCTTCTTCTTCTCCCTTTTTTTTTTTTTTTAAGACTCCTGATGCTTCGCCAAGGTGATAATGCTTTTTCTCCCCCCCCTCCCCCCCCCCCCGCAATCATTTGTTTCAGATTAAAAGCATGAAATGGCACAAAGAAACACGGGGAGGCTGGTCTCTGTGGTCGGGCAAACATGAGGGCATAAAGATGTATAATGTCCCACGCGGGAGGAAGCCCTCGCTGGCCCCGCAGGATTTATAACAGGCTCACCTGAAGGAGAAACAGGGGCACTTACGCCATCAGATACCTGGAAAGGCGCTGTCATTTCCTCACCGAGGACTTTGCAAGCAGATGGTAAAAGGGGCTTAATTTGAAAACACTGAAACATTGTGTACGCTCAAAACCATGACAATTGCAGTTTTATTGTCTCCACTCAGGGAAATGTGTGTCTGGATGATCTCGTGGCCCGAATGGGGAGAAAAGGTACTTTTCATGAATATATATAGATGCTGAATTTATAAGGATCAATATAGTCGCCAAATGTTGTACAACATGTCAGGATATCATAAAAAGCAGGCAGTTCTACATAAAATACCAGCTTAATCTTGGAGATTTTAAAGCCTCATTAAAATGTGGATAAAGTCCATATATGGAAAGGCAGCCTTCAAAAGGTTGAAGTTATATATCTGGAGGGCAGGCGTTGTAACCGCCACTTCTGAATGTCAGTGGCCTTGTGGGCTGCAGCGGGTGGTGGCCAGAGGCTTCGGGCTGGGCGCGTCCTAGTCTGGGGGGTGGCACTGTGGGACTGGGGCCGAGTGCCTCCCCATCCGCCCCTATGGCGCAGCAGATTTCGTCGGAGAAGCCACAGCGGCCGGGTCGGGTCTCGCTGTCTTTCGCGAGCTGCCACATTGGTGGGTCGAACTCTGTTAAACCCCAGGCCAGCTCCCTGTGCCGCGGGGCGGAGGGCAAGAGGACCGCCTCGGGTCTGGGTGATGCGATAGGGTGACACGCAGACCCAGGATGATCACCTGGCGGCTGGGGGGGGGGGGGCGGACGGTGCGGAAGAATGACTTACTGAGCGGCTACCCTTTATGTCCCCCAGAAGCCCAGGGGTGAGGTTACTCACCGGGAATCATTCATGCCCAGGAGACAAGACTCCAGCTCCCTAGTGCCTGGCTCCCTATTCTCATCGGCTCCCCAGCTTCCGGTTGAAGCTGCTCGTTTTTCTAGCACTGAGGCCGAGCCGGGCCTCCTGGAGCAAAGCTGGAGTTTGCGCCCTCGTTGGAGGTCTCGGTGGTTTTGGCTTGTTTGCCTGTTTTCTTCCGGAGAAACTTTGAAAGTCAAGCGAGTACTTTGATCCTGACCTTTCTGCAACACTGGCCCATATTCACCGCTTGTCAGCAGCACACGTGGGCCAGAAGTCATCCGTCACTGCCAGCCGTCACTCTGTCGCCTTCCCCATCAGGCCCATTACCCGGGATCAGGAGAGAGTGGAGCCTTGCGTCGGAAGGATCATTAAACTTGAGGCTCCCAGGTAGCACAGGTAGGCCAGGTGGGCTCTTGTTATTTATAATAAAGGAAAGCACAGCAGAAGTGCCCGACGGTGGCCCAGGAGGCTGGCAGAGGACGCCTGAACAGTGTCAACTCTGAAGGACAGCTAAAAGTGGACTCTCCCCCCCTCACTGTAAGCAAAGAGGATTTATTGAACATCTGTTCTGTACATGGCTGGGAAGATTGATTAATTTAATTGCTCACACTTTGCTTAAGTAACATTTGAATACTTAATGTCAAGTTTGAAGGATATTCCAACGTTTGCCTGCGCACCTTCTCCTTAAGGTTGCAGAGGGAGCTTGGGAAGGGGGTGGGACGGTGTGGCCGGCCGGAGCTCCTTCTAAATCCTTCTTGCGCGAGAGCCTGAAGGAGTTGCCGGTGGGAAAAGCTGCCTCTTTTCATAAAAGCAACTAGTTACTTTTCACATTTTCCCATTGTGATAAATCATTAATGTAATGAGGTTGGATCTTCTTCACTGAGTGGTGGTAATTTTCCCTCTGGTATCAACTGTGGAGACAGTTGAGCATATTATATATTTCTGTACCCTTTAACATAATACCGTAATCGTATGAAAGTACCGGATGAGTTAAAGCTGTAATAATTTATTGCAGGTTACAGTCAGGCAGCGTATTTAGAAGGAACTCCTGAAGGTTCTACAGAAAACCAGGCTTTAAAACGGTTCTCAGCGCATCAACACTTGCCTTTCCCTTCCTGGCTGGGTTTCCCCCCCTCTCAGGGGTCAGTCTGATCCAGTTTAGAGGAAGAGGCGCCATGAAAATGCAAGGTGTTCCTTCAATAAAACTTTCTTTGGGGAGGGCCAGGAAAACCCGTGCGTCGCACGCGTCAAAACAGTCGCATCTAAACCTCAGGTGGAGAATCGGTCTGAACCGCACGCACCCAGCCCAGAGGAGGGAAGTCGACGTTGTAACTATATTCCACAAACACTTTCCTTCCTCCCTGTAAGGTCCATCAACACCGAAAATGGGGTTCCATTCACATAAAAGAAAGCATTATGCCCAAGTTTTCATGAACACATCTGCAGTGAGAATGAGGCTTGCTGGCCTGGAACAATGGCTAGCCCCCTGAACTTGGCTTGCAGAATGACTAGGAAGGATTTTTATTTATTTAGACAAACAAAACACGCCTCTCTCTGTTTCATTCTGTTTAGAATGACCACTTATTTATCTCTGCACGAGTTCATCCCTTCATTTCCCCATTCAACAAGCACGTCTGGGACTCTCAGGTCCTTCGAAAGCAGAGAACGTGGCTTTGCTGGAGACTTCTTTCAGGATTTTATATTAAGAGGATCTTTTCAATTGGAATGCTTAAGAAAAATACAGAAATGATTTATTTTTGAGACGAGGGGAGCTGAGGCAGGGTGGGTAATGAGAAAGGAGGTGAATACTTAACTGGAAAATGGTACCCACATTGCCTTCCCCTTGTCGGAGTTGCTGTATGTAACATGCTCACAAAAACGCTTACATCTGGGAAGGCTGGCACCTGGGCGGCTGCGCTCCTAATTTACTGCCCAGAACCAGAGAAAGGAAGAAAGTCGGAGAACTGAAGGTCTGGGAAGGACTCCACCAACCAACTGAGCCCTGGGCTCCAGGGCGAGTCCTTAATGGGAGTATGGGCATGATTTTAGGGACTCTACGAGCAAAGATCATTCTTAGCAGAGGATGGCCTTCGGTCACGTCGGATTGAAGGTAGGTGTGGTGTGGGCCGATTCTTTGAGAGATGCCCGTCTGTCCCCTGCTCTGACCGCATACAATACATCCCACACCGGGCCTTAGACTGTCAAGGCCAGAGCCAGGTGCCTGGGCTACGCGTATCCTTCTCCATCAGTCATACTGCAGGGAGCAGACAATTAATTCTGGAGCAAAATTGAAAGTCAGAGGCAGAGTCTGAAAGAACAGAATGACAATAATAAAGTGCCCCAGCCTCGCATTAATCTCCCTCACTTCAGGCCTGTCACAGCCGGCCTGGCTGTGACTAATGCCAAGCTTTGCATACAGTGGTCACAGACACGAGCAGCGTGCTCCCTTTACAGCGCCCGCGATGCGCTTTGTTGGGTTTTTGACTCCTGTGGAATCATTGAAAAAACATCGCCGCTGGTCATAGGTAAGGGGACAGAGTTTCTCCATCAGGCACCTGGTGATGGATGCCCAGATCTGGGTCCCACTGCGGGGGCAATGGAAAGCTTCTCTCTCTCCCTCACTAAATATGCATTTCCCTCTTCTCTTTCTACTTTTCCATCTCATCTCTCATTCTTAACGTCCTGGGCTCAGTTTTCACCATCTTACTCGAGGTTCCCGCTTCTTCTTGTTGGTCCTGGTGGGCTCTCTCTGTGCTTTCCCCAAAGAGTCTCCTTCATCCAATGCCCCTTGAGGCGGGCAGGTGGGAGGGATTAGCTCGAGGGGGGCTGAGCACGAAGGTTGTGGGGGGGGCCCGTGTCCACGGACGAGTCTGCAACAGGTATTTGGGCCGGATTCGTTCTTACCAGGGAGCTTTGGAGAAATTCAAAGGGGAAACGGTGGTGCGTTGGTCCAAAGGTGCAGCGGGCCCCCACGTGGCCGTGGGACTAGAGGACCCTAATGACTTTCCGGAGCCCCGTGAGTTTCCCGGCCCCACTGGTACACTGGGAAAAGGCAGCAGGGGGTGATTAGTCAAGTACAGGATCAGTGAACACCTAAACAAATCTCACCCACCAGAGGAAAGGAGAAATGATTTCTCTAACGGGGAATCATGCCTCCCTGATTCAATTGAGTTTTTCTGAGAAAAGAGAAAGGAATCTAGGGAGCAGGCATCACCAGAGACTTCAGCAGGCTTTGTGAAGTCTCCCCTTCAAAAATTGTTAAACCCCCCGGCACCGGGGGACCTTCGCATCCCTATACATTCGTTCGAGGTGCAGAAAACAAAAGGTGGGGTCCAACAGTTATTTCTGAGATGTGGAATCGCATTTCCCCGGGGAGCATGCTGCCACGCTTATGGGAAGGGCTTCGGCAAGGCGCCACGGCCAAGGTGAGTGAGCAGAAAGGTGGCAGGTGGACTTCTGCTGGGGGAAAGGTCTGGGGGGTGTGGGTTAGGGGAGTGTCAGCGCATGGCCTGGTGAAGAGGCTCTTTCTGAAAGTCCCCAGCTCGTTCTCTCCAGGCAGCCACAAGAGACAACAAATTGCTGGCATGGAAAACAAATGGAAAACACAAGGTCGCCTCGGCAAGACCCCAGGTGTGTCCACCTTCCCAAGGGATTGGCTTCCGTGTATGGAGTTAGTACCTAGAGAGAATGCCTTCATTTGCACAGAGCCTGCCACACAACGGCCACCCCACAAAGTCCCAGTGAGCGCCGCGGTCACGCCAGGGGCAGCCGGGGCCCCTGCATTTACAGAGACGCCTCAGAACTGGCCGTGAGGGGATGGCTCATACTGGCTGGGGCACCAGTCCGAGGGTGGGGCTGGTCCTTTCAAATGGTCTTTTGTACCCCCATCCTCTGCCTTCCACTGTCCCCTGATGCCTCACGAGCCAGATGTGACCCTACACTGGAGAGACCGGGGGACTGCTCTGCCATCGCCTGTGTTGTGTCTCTCTCCACTCTGTGTCCCTTCTCCTGGCTTCCATGCAGCCCACGCTGTCCCACCCGCAACCCTCGGCTGCCCTGGGCCCACGTGCTGGCCTCTGATGACACAGTGAGGTCTGTTTATACCACTCTTCTGTTCCTTGCCCTCGCTGGCTTTGTTCCACAGAGCTTTCCCACAATGGGTTCCATCATCCCATGGCCATCACCATCCCAGTGATTGCACCGGTAAGTAGTGGATATGCTATAGTGACTTCTCCAACCAATACTCCACACCCGTCCCCTCTCCAGAATGCCTTGCTCATGGACACTCTAGACATGTTACTTCTTAAAAGGCTTCTTAGAACCTTTAATCTGCCAGCACACGCTGCGCAGGATGGACGTTTTTATAGAGCCTCCCTGAAACTTCTCTGAGTGTTGAAGCCTTGCTTGGACCCTATTAACCCGTATGGCCAGGAGACACGGGAGAGCCTGCCCTCCTGGCCGAAGAGGTGGCTTTGCTCTAGACATGTCTATGTTCTAAGAGGGAATGCCACAAGAGAAAAAAAAAAAAATCATTCCTCTCCAAGAGCGGAGTGGTGGATATAATTTCAGACCAAGAATCCGAGGATTTGGTTCTGGGTCTGGGTTCACCACTCATTGGCTGTAGGGCCTTGTAAGTGCCTGTAAGTGCCCACCAGCTCGCAGGCTTCTGATATCACGGACTTGTCAATCTGCTCTCAGCACTTCGGTCCCCATCCCACCCCTGCTCTCGCCCCAGGGTTTGAGCCAGCTTTTTAGAATGAATGAATTTGGCAGATGGGGGTGAGCAGGCCAATAAAACAAAGAACGTTCCCTTGCTGGAGCCGGGCATCCACTCAGGCCGGCATGAGCTCACACCTCTCAGCCCCACCGATCCATTAACATTGCAAAAGACTTTGATGGGCTTTGGGGAATTGCGCAACATTGATTTTATTGTCATCTTTTTGCACAAGCAGTAAATAGGCCAACATTTTAGGTGCAGGGGAATTATTCCCGAAAAGCAAGACATCAAAATAAAGTTTAAGAGTTTGCAGCCCGACATTTTGACAGGAGTTATGTAGAAGTTCCAGAGATGTCTCTGAGCCACCGAAAAGGTTAAAGACCAGCGTGCTGCACAGGCCGGAGGGAGATGCGAGAGTGGCCCGCCATGGGGTGCACGGATCCTGGGCTGGTTCCAACAGATTAAGGCGCAGGAGGATCTGTGGGGGATCACTCACGTCCACGGTTGAGCTTGTCCCTTCCATTAATGCCACAACGTCTCCTAAGGACAATAGGGACAGGAAAACACCCATTGCCGCTACATCCTTGAGGTTTTGCTCACCTGGAAGCAGAATGCACAGATACCGGAAGTGTATACACTCCACCCCGGAAGTGGGGTCCGTTGGGGGGGTGGGGGCTCGGGGGGAGATTCTACAGATGGTGCGGGACTCCGAAGATTTGCACCACCGGCTTCTCAGGGGGCTCTTTTTGTTTGGGTATCTGACTTAGACCGAATCCTAAGAGATTATTTAGGCTTTCATTAAAGGACACAATGGCTTTGCCTTCCCTGGTGCCACATCTTGGGCTTGATGGATGGCAGGCTGCCATTCTTCTGCTGTGTCAACACGCAAGGGCTTTATGTGGCCGGCTGAGTGAGGGTGGCTCCTGCATCCTGGGGAAACTACTGTCTCTGGCCTCTGGACAGACTTGTCCTCTTGGTCTGACTGCCCTCCCTGGCTCCTCAGTGACCCTAAGTTCCCTGCCTTTTCTTCCAGATCCTGAGTATGTGTGTTTGTACGTAGTGATGGGTGCTTGAAGGCTTATCTGAGTAGGTTTGAACACAATCCCTGAGCACAGTTCTCTAGCATGCGCGTCCTTCTCCCTCCCAGAGACGATTGTGTAGGGACTGTTTTTCCTGGGAACCTTTTGGTTTCTTCCCCAGGGTACTTCTGTGTCGGCCTCCTTCCAGTCCCAATATAGAAAAACATGCATCTATACACTAGCTGGTAGCATTATTTCTATTTGAATCCTGGCATGGGACAGTCATTTAATTAGGTGAAAGAGTCATTCCAAGAGCACATGCGAAGAAAGAAAGCTTCTTAACTTGCTTCTGTGTCTGAATGAATCAGCTCAGAATTTTGCTTCCCTTTGCCAGCTCCTTCAATGAGCCCAGTGGAGAAATGGTGGCAAATCGATTCTCAAGGAAGGGTAGAAAAGGACTTCCTCTGGAGGCATCCTAAGACTGTGCTTGCTGGAAGAGGCTCTCAAATGGCAGAAGGGAGCCCGGGAACTCCGGGGTAGCTCTTGACCTTGTCAGGGTCCAGGAGCTGACCTTTGTCACTTGCAATGATCCGGTTCCTCAGAAGAGTAGAAGTACCTGCTCGTCTCTGGGTCTTTGCACCTGCTCCTCCCTCTGACCGAAAGGATCCTCTCGTCCTGGCCCCCACTCTTCCTGTTCCACTCAGGCCTCTTTTTGTACAGGAAGCCTTCTCTGCTTGCCTGATGCAGACTGATGTATGTTCTCCAGTTTGTCTTGCCAGGAACTTATCTCATTGCTGTGAGCAACCACTTTCCTGCACCTCTGCGTCTCTTGCTCTGCCGTGGCTGGGGTCACCTTGCTCTACTCCCATCCCGGCACTTTTGATAGGTCATGGCATCTGGAAGGGGCTTTGTGAGCATTTTGTTGAAGGAGCGTCAGTCTTGCACATCAAACGAATTACTCTTGACCGTAGTCTTGGGTGTAAAGAGAGAACTATCTTGTCAAGAAATTCTAAGGAGAAGCCACGAAAGTAGAGGTATTGACTAAGATAATAACAACAACAATAATTCGTAGTATTATTTCAACTAGCAGCCAAGAGGCTTGATCGAAATGGAAACAGCAGATAACGTTGTGTAAGTTTGGGGTGAGCATGTCGATCTGACACGCTTACGTATTGCAACATGATGACTGCCACAGCCACCAGCTGACACGTCCGCCACATCACGTAACTACCGGTCCTTTTTCTGCGGTGAGGACATTTAAGAGCTACTCTCTCAGCAACTATCACCTATACAATACAGCATTGTTCGTTATAATCACCATGCTGTCCACGATTAGCTCCCCGGGATTGTTAACCTTAGATCTGGAAGTTTGGACCCTTTGACCAACATCTCCCCGATCCCCACACCCTCCCCTCGGCCCCTCGCAACCGACACTCTGGTTTATGTTTCTCTGCGTTCTGCTTGGTTAGATTCTACCTGTGAGCGAGATTGTATAGTATTTGTCTTTCCCTGTCTGACTTATCTCACTGAGCAAAATGGCCTCAAGATCCATCCGTGTTTTTTTTTTTTTTATTTTTTATGGTGGAATAATATTCCATTGGATGTATGTATATGCATATGCCATATCTTCTTTCTCCATCCATCAGTTGCCAGACACTTAAGCTGTCTCTGCACCTTGGCTACTGTGAACGCCGCTGTAGCGAATGTGTCCCCTGGTTTCATTTCCTTTGGCTATATACCCGGGAGTAGAACTTCTGGATCGTACGGTGGTCCTATTTTTAATGTTTCGACGGACGCCCATGCTGTTTAGCGTGGTGCTTTTCCCCCCAAGCAAGCGTTGTTCGGGGATGCTAAGGAGAACTGGAGGGACACATCGGGAGAGCCTCTTGCCCCTGAGTCACTTGTGAGGTTAAGGCTTTTTAACCGAGGGAGCATGTTTAGTGAATTGCATCCTGGGCTGAGGAGGTCCCAACTACCTCGCTTGTGCCCCGAGGTGGAAAGGCAGCTTCCCCGTGCTGGGAGTTTCTACCTCCCTGCATCTGGCAACGAGGGAAATAGGATATCCCAGCCCCAATGTCACTTTTGACTCTACTTGGACTCCCCAGAAATCCTCCCTCCTGCCCGTATGGACATTGGTGTTCTTCATTCCAAATGGCCCAGCGGGGGTCTTTTAAGACCACGAGGAGAATCTGAAGGCCTGACTCCTCAGTCTGTCATGGGGTATGTTTCCCAACCAAATGTCCAAGTAGATGTTTTGCCTCCACAAGGCTAAACTAATGAGATACAGTTCTTAGACATGATTTCCTTTCCTGTCCTTATTTTTTCATTCATATTTCATTCGTCATCATCACCCTTTCTCCCACTACCTGTGTTTGGTATTTAGGGGGTCAGTAGGCCATGCCATGTCGCTGCGCCTGCTCCACGGGTAATGTTTATCTTCTCAGCCTCTACTTCCCTGTTTGTAAATGAAGAAACTATTAACCCGTACTTCCTCAGGTGGCTGTTAGCATTGGATGGGCCGGTGCATGTGATGGGGGATGCTGCAACCCTCAGCAGGACTGACGGGGGGAGGGGGGGCACGGGTTTGAGAGAACTCAGAATTTTCTTCACACAACTTGACCAGGGGGTCCTATTTCTGGGATTGAGGACCGGGCTTCGGGTCTTTTTATATGTCTTGCTTTTCCTGAAAAGTCTCAAAGGGAGGTCTGGACCAGCACTCTCTCTGGGTGTGAGCACCACCCAGCTGTCTTCCCAGGCCAAGGAAAACCAGCCAGGACGTTCCCATTGAAACACCCCACGGTTATCCTTCTCCCTTTGAAAAAAAAAAAAAAAAAAAAGGAAAAGAAAAAAACCCACATCGCTCTCCTTTTGTGCCACTACAAACATTGCGACGTTTTTGGCGGGAAGGGGAAGTTATTTTGTGTATGTGTGAACTAGAATTTTGATAGACAGGGTAAGTTGCAATCCAATTCTAAACTATAGATTTTCAAGCAGATTGATGCAACAAATTGTTAGCAAATAGCAGTTTGCAATTTGATGCTAATTAGACATAAGGCAAATATGTGCCATGACAAATTAGCAGCGAACCATACTGCAGAGGATTAGCGAGAGCTGGCACAGCCTGAGCCCGGCTCCACACACCTCCCTGTCGCCGTCATAGGCGTCACCGTCGGGGCCCGAGCCAGCCTCGCCTCTCTGTGAGCAGAAGCTGGAGAGGAGACCAGGAACATCCCAGGCCAACGCTCACAGTGATGCGGTGCGTCTTTGTCTTCTCGTGCCTGCCCGCTGGTCAGCATGGCCTTTCCCGAGAGCTGCAGAAGGTTCTGGGAAGCTCGTATGATACATATACATTTATGGTATAAATTGAAAAATAATCCTGGAAACATTAAAGAATACAGACAGCCAAAAAAAAAAAAAAAAAAAAGAAAAGCAGAAGGAAAGAAAGAAGAAAAGAAAGAAAAAAAGCAAAGCAAAAAGACCCAAAGACAATCACTACAACTGCTAATAGTAATGTAGTATTCATCACTGAAATCTTTGCTTCCATGAATGATGTGTATATAGGTATGTGTGTGTGTGCGCACACACACACATATAATAAAATATATAATGTATAAAATATATATATTATATATTATATGCTATAATATATATACTAGATATACTATATATATACTATACTATATATATACTATACTATAATATATATACTATATAGTATATACTATACTCTATACTATACTATATACTATATATACTATATACTATATAATATAATATATATTATACATATAATATGTATATACATATAATATTATATGTATATTATATATGTATATACACATGTATTATATGTATATTATATATGTATATAATATATGTATATGCATATTATATGTATAATATATATATTATACATATAATATGTGTAATTATTATTTAAAACGAAAAGGACCCATGCAAATGTTGTTTGCCACCTTTTTTCACTTCTTTTTACGATGTGTGTATATTTTTCGAGTTCCTGGATACAGACGCACATCTTCTTAAATAGTTACAGAGCATGTTCTACGAACTCAGTGGTTCACTTGTAGCCAGATCACTTGTAGCTTTCTGCTGCTGCCACCACTGTAGCATTAGACGGACTTGGAAATTCACTTCTGCACACCTTAGGATTATTCCTAAGGACACCCGCCTAGAGGAGAAATGACTGACTCGCAGAAAAAAGTTTTAGGAATTTTTCTCTCCCTTCAAAGTAGCCATTTCCTAAGCCCTCACCAACGCCAGTTATTGTTTCAAATTGTTGTTAATTAGTATGCCCCCATCCCCCAAGTCACAGTGTTGACATTTGCTTGTCTCTGTTTACTAATGAGTTTGATCATTTTTCCGGAATCTTATGTCGGTTACTACTGGCCTCCTCAGGGTGTATCTCAGGTCCTCACTCCCCACAAATAATCCCTGAAAATTGAGTCCGTGTTCCCAATCACGTTGCTAATTTCTCTGTTACACAGATTTCTGTAAGCTTTTGAACTCATGGATTCCATGGAGATAACGCGAATAGTGCGACTGTCGGAAACAAATGAAGCAATGAAGAGTTTCTCAAACTTGCCTCGTCAGAAGTGCCTGGGCAGGGCATTTCAAATGGAATTTCTCCTTTTTGCTTTGAGTATCTATTCCAGTGGGACTTGGAGGAGGGGGGTGGATCTCCAGGTAATTCTCATCCTTGAGGCATCTTTGGTAAACTGCTAGCAGGTGAAGAATGTGTACAATATGGTCGTTCCCTCCACCGTGGTGACTACTGCTCCTGGGAGGTGAGGGGGCCACATCCTGGAGCCCCCAGGGTGTGAGGGAGACTTGCCAGGCTGGCTTTACCGTGGGAAGAAAACCAGGAGCTCCCACTTTGGGCCCCGGGGCTGCCCCTCCTGGCATGCCGTCTAGAGACCTGGGTTGAGGCCCCCGGGTCTGGACACTGCCATTCTTACGAACTTAGAAATATCCCTTAACCTTCTCAGAGCCCATGTTTCCTGGTCTGCAAATGGGACAAGCCATAAATAATGCACTCCCAGGACAAAAATTAGTGCTGCTAATGTGCACCTTGCCCCTCAGGGAGCGTGGCAGGGAAACATGGCTATGAAGCTGCGCGAGAAGCTGTCAAGTGGGCACCGTGGAGAGTTGTAAGGAAGTTGAAGATCTCATGATTTCCAGGAATGAGTTTGGAAGCTGTGTTGCTTTGGTTCATATGTGTGTAACCTGTCTGGGTCTGTATGTCTACACAGATACATCCAAACGCCATATAAAGGTAAGCATAGTCCTGTGTCAGGATGGGCAATCATTTCTCTGAAGGCGTTACTGTTTTTAATTTTTATATTTTTGTTAATATACAATTAATATATCATAAGTTCACCCTTGCAAAGTTCATAATTCATTAGTTTAAAATTTTTCGTCTAACTTAAGGCAGCTGGAATTTTCCTCATCAGAATAAACTCTCTTATTGCAAACTTACTTGTGAAACTTCTTGAATATTTACTGCATTTTTAATTAAAAATCGTAATAATGATTTAAATAAATAAATACAGAAGCAATCATAGTATGAATATTTTTATATCTGAGTAAATGGGAATTATATGTTTATATGTTAGTGTCTGAAATTTTCTTTTTACTGTAACTGATCCTGGTCATTTTGTGTATATAATTGGTTATATTTTCTTTTTTTTTTAATTTTTAAAAATGTTTTTATTTATTCTTGAGAGAAAGAGACAGAGACTGAGCGTGAGTGGGAGAGTGGCAGAGAGAGAGGGAGACACAGAATCTGAAGCAGGTTACAGGCTCTGAGCTGTCAGCATAGAGCCCCATGCAGGGCTTGAACTCTTGGACCATGAGATCATGACCTGAGCCGAAGTCAGAGCGGGCGCCCCTACTGGTTATATTTTCTAACTGATCATTGCTTTACTTTAGAAAAGTGATTTATTCTTGGGGTGCCTGGGTGGCTCAGTCCATTAAGTGTCCGACTTTGGCTCGGGTCATGATCTCATGGTTTGGGGGGTTCAAGCCCCGCTTCGGGCTCTGTGCTGACAGCTCAGAGCCTGGAGCCATCCTCGGATTCTGTGTCTCCCTCTCTCTCTGCCCCTCCCCTGCTCACACTCTGTCTTTCTCTATCTCTCAAGAATAAGTAAACATTAAAAAAAGAAGAAAAGTGATTCATTCTTAATTTTTATTATTTGGCCATCTAACTAAAGTCTATTATTGGCTATAACAGATTTTCAGATTTTTTTTTCTAGGCAGACAATCATAAACTATGTACATAATAATCCTTTTTCCTTCTCCTTTACTAAATTTGTATTTTGTCTATCTTTTTCTTATCTTATTGCTTTGGATAGGAAAAATGTTATATAATGGTGGTGATAGTGGGTGTTTTTGTAAAGATCTTACATTTAAAGGGATGATTCAAATGTCTTGCTATTACGAGTAATAGATGATGATTGGTTTGAGATACAGTTTTTGTTTTTAATCATTTAAAGGAGTTAGCATTTTATTTTTAGCATTCTATGCATTAAAAATCAGGAATGACTGTTAAATGTTATCAAATGTCTTTTCCTCAAATATGTTTCCTTTGTCATATTTGATATCTAAAATTTTATTAACATTGTATTTCCTAATGTTGAGCCATCCTGAGTTTCCCTGAATAATGGATTATTTTCCATTTTAAATACATTGCTGGATATGATCTGTTGAAGCATTTTGGGCAGAAGGACTAGTAAGTGAAAACTATGGATATAAGAAAGCATCTGGAATATTGGTTGAGCCATGAGTACAGTGGCTGGTTTAGAACATAGAGTATGTGAGAGTGTAAAGGGAGATAACACTAGAAAAATAAACTGGGGACATGGGAACATAAGACCTAGAATCTTGCATCAAAGATCTAAATTCTAGATATATACGCTGATGATATTTTAAACCATGAAAGGAGGCAAGAGGCTCAGGACTGTATTAGGAATGAGATAAGAAAACTCTGATTAGAACTTTTAGAAATGTCTGACTTTTAGAACTCATGAAAATGGTGACAAAGACCTGTGAGATGAGAGAAGCAGTAAGAAAAGCAGAAGGGGAAGGGTCTTCAAAGAAGAGGCAGTGGTCAATAGTGGTCAAACAAAACAAATGGGAAACAGATTTGAATTTAGTTATTTGAAGATTTTGATGGATCATTAGGTCAGATTAAAAGGAGTTAAATAATTGAGAGATACTGGTAAAGAAGACACTAAGGATATATTCTTATCATGATGATTATAATATATGTTTAGGCATTCATACCCAAATTGTTGACATATGATCCCAAAGTTGTACGAAATAATCCAGTCGTATTACAACATTATGTGGCTATATGAACACACACAATTATGGAAGCAAAACCAATGAAGTGGAAAAACAGCAGGAAACAACTCAGGAAAACAATGTTTAATTTCTTTCTTAAGCCCTCTGGGGGAATTCTCCAGACAGTTTTGAGAATGATCAATAATGAATGTTGCCGTGCATTTATTTTCCTTGCAAATCTTTATTTAAACAGCATGTAACAGGCTGTAGCTTGGCAGCACTTGGCCTTCCTGGGCCGATAAGAAGTCCTGGCATTTGGGCAGTGGGTTATGGACAACAGAAAGTCCAGTTTCTGGCTGTTGTGACCTTACACTGATGGTATCATGATCAGCTGGTGTAGCATTGTTCCCTGAGTTTTGAAAATCATTAGTCACTAATGAGAGTCAAATAGGTTTGTGAGAGATTTATATCAAAGATATTAAGCAGACTTCATTTTCATCCCTATCACAATATTGTTCTTACTTCCTTGCTCTCAATTGTCTTCTAAGTAGGAGGGAAAAGGGTTGTTAAAGCCAGAGATCTGGAAATCAGGCAGAACTCAGAAAAGTTCCTGTGGACCGTTATTACTGGAATGTGTAGTTGTGGTTTTACAGATGATTCTAGACTTTTCTTTGGGATGTGCACATGGGAAGATGCCACCTATTTAAACTTCACCCTTAGCATATGTGCCACAAAAAGAAAAAAAAACCAGAATCTTGAATTTGTGGGTATGTCTTTGCTCCTCACATCAGCTGCCCCTTTACAAAATGCCTGGCAAATTGTTTCCACAGAGTAAAGATCTAGGCTCCTCACATAAATTAGTAGAACAAAACTTCCTTCTCTGCCTTCTCAAGTCATAGAGGTTGGAGACTAGCTGACCCTACTTTTAGGCAATACACCTTGAGCTTTATTTTGCATCACTTGTCTGAAATGTTTGCAAAAAGACAAAACCCTAGGGACACTTGAGCGGCTCAACAGATTAAGCCCCAGGCTCTTGATTTTGGCTCAGGCCATGATCTCAGGGTCCTGAGATTGAGCTCTGCATTGGGGGCTCTGTGCTGGGTATGGAGCCTGCTTCAGATTCTCTCTCTCCCTGTCCCTTGCCCCTCCCCTACTCACAGGGGTACACATATTCTCTCTCTCTCTCTTTCAAAAAAAAGTCATTAAAATGACAAAACCCTAGCATTCTCTCCCCACGTATTAACTCTGAGATTCCAACTCACAATGATAGGGGTGGGGCCTAAGAATCTAAATTACCAACAAACTCCCTGTGGTTCAGACATAGACGATTCTCAGATTACTTTTTATTATCCTCCAAATTTCTCTAGTCTGTAGTGATGTCCCCTCTCATTCTTGACAGAGGTGACTTTTTTCACTTTCTCTGTCACTTTTTCATAGTACATTTGGTGAGAGGTTTATTGATTTTATTGGTATTTACAAGGACCAGGTTTGGTACCATCAATTTTCTCTATTATTGTTCTGTTTTCAACTTCGTTGATTTCTGCACTTATTATTTCTTTTCTTTTGTTTCCTTTGGGCCTATTTTGTTCTTTTTTTCTAGTTTCTTAGAGTGGAAGCTCAGGTTATTAGTTTCAGATATTGCTTCACTTCTGTGTAAACATTTACTGCTATAAATTTCCCTCTAAGCACTGCTATAGTTGTACCCCACAAATTTCAATGTGCTGTGTTTTCATTCCTATTCAGTTCAAAACATTTTCTAATTTCCCTTGACCATTATTTGATTTTAACTCATTTGTGGCATTAAATTTAAAGTAGAGTTCTTTGAGACAGACTATACTTGGGTATTTTTTCATTTTTTAGAGTTACTCTGACAATCTATGTCTTCTAATTGGGGTGTTTAGGCCATTTATGATTAATGTAATTATTAATACAGTCATGTTTAAATTTACCATCTTGATAATTGTTTTCTATTAGTCTCATCTGTTCTTAACTTTCCTCTCTTTTTCTGCCTTCATTTAGAGTAATTGAGTATGTATAATGATTCTGTTTTATTTCCTTCATTCGCATACTAACTGTAACTCTTTGTTATTTTGGTGACTGCTTTAGGGTTTATAGTATGTATCTGTCACTTATAACAGTCTGTCTTTAATAAGATTATACCACTTCTTATGTGACAAAGAACCTTACAACTGCTTACTTCCATTTCTTCTCTCGGCCTTTTTGCTATCATCACAATACATTTTACTCCTATGTATGTGATAACACCATAATATATTGTTATTTTTTGCCTTAACTAGTCAATTATCTTCTAAAGAGATTATAAAATAAGAAAAAAAACTTTTATTTTTATCCATATATTTACTATTCCCCTCCTCATTCCTTTGTAGATTCAGATTTCTATTTGGTGTCATTTTACTTCTTTCTGAAGGATTGCGTTTATCATTTCTTACAGAGCTGGTCTGCTAGTGATGAATTCTTTCAGTTTTTGTATGTCTGAAAGGCCTTTATTTTACCTACATTTTTCCAAAATAGCCTTGTTTGGTATAGAACTGTAGGTTAGATTTTTCCCCCCAGTACTTTAAAGATGTTCCACCATCTTCTGGCTTATATTTTTGTTTCTTTTTAAAACATGGCTATGTTCTATATTTTATTTTTTGCATGATTTTTTAGTATAACTCTTCTGTCATTCTATTTATTTTTTGTGTATAGTGTATCTTCTGTTCTATGGGTTATTTCAAGATTATCTCTTTATCAATGGATTTAAGCAATTTGATTACATCATATCTTGTTTTCCTCATGCTTCCTGTGCTTGGAGCTTGTTGAATTATTTGATCTGTGAGTTCATAGTTTTTATAAAATTTGGATAAGTTTCAGTTACTTTGTATTATGTGTGTGTGTATATATATATATATATATATAGTTTTCTCTCTCTCTCTCTCTCTCTCTCTCTCTATATATATATATATATGCCCTTCTTCTGGGACTCCAGTATTAATTCACTTAAAGTTTTCACACATCTCAGCGTTCATTTTTACAGTATTTTTATTTTTATGTGTTTCATTTTGGATAGTGCAATTATTTTTCCTCTTCATTCTAATATGTTAATCACATCCTGTGTATTTTTTGTCTCACACATTGTATTTTTTATCTCTAGATGTTTAATTTGGGTCTTTAATCTCTCCCATGTCTTTCCTTTCCATACTTGTTCATTATTTTATCTTACTTAACACACAGAATATAATTAGAATAGCTGTTTTAATATCCTTTCTTTAAAAAATTTTTAAAAAATTTTTTATTTATTTTTGAGAGAGAGAGAGAGAGAGAGAAACAGAGTGCAAGCAGAGGAGGAACAGAGAGAAAGAGGGAGACATGGAATCCGAAGCAGGCTCCAGGCTCCAAGCTGTCAGCACAGAGCCCAATGTGGGGCTTGAACCCACGAACCACAAGTTCATGACCTGAGCTGAAGTTGGACACCCAACTGACTGAGCCACCCAGGGGCCCGTTTTAACATCCTTTCACTTAAACTTTGTTAGACAGGACAGATCAGCCTTTATTCTGGGGCTACTATTGCCCCAATATTGAGGCAATACTTTTCTGAGTACTCAACCCAATGAT
Source organism: Lynx rufus (assembly GCF_022079265.1). NCBI lineage: Eukaryota > Metazoa > Chordata > Mammalia > Carnivora > Felidae > Lynx > Lynx rufus. The sequence goes on from NW_025814830.1 coordinate 17,072,242, forward strand.
TATTATGAAGCTTCTGTATTTGGGCTTATGAATGTGAACTATTTCTAGCCATTTATGACCTTTAACAATTTTACATCTATTTCTTTCTGGTGACGTTCCTCTAGCTTTTGGTAATTTCCTCACACAAATGTGCTGATCAGCAGTGAGTTGAAGAAATGAGGGAAACCCTCTTCAGTTCTCAAGAACTCTCTTTGTACAAAAATCTTTTCTCGTATATGATGCCCTGTGAATTCTGGCTTCCTTGGCTTTCGTAAATTCAAAATGTTGTTTTCTTAACTCTGAGACCTCCCCAAGCTCTGCTTGGATTCTCCTTCCTTGCACTAGAAACTCTGGAAACTCTGCAGGAAATAACTTCAGCTATTGTAGAGGTCACCTCATTTGTCTTTATCTCTTCAGGATTGCTATCTTGAGCTGCTGATGGTCCAGTGTCTAAAATCCATAATTTCATACAATTTTTCCAGTTAAAAATTTATTTAAAGTAGGAGAGCAAATTTGGTTCCTTGTTACTACAACATGTTATTCCATCATCATAAGTGGAAGTTATCTTTATTTTTTAAAGAGATCTTCAGTAATTATATAATTCAAGGTTGATAATTGTTTTCTTTCTTGACATTTAAAAATAGTTTTCCTATTTTCTTCTGGACTCCATCATTGTATAGAGTTAGATGTCAGTCCTACTATTGCATTTTTAAAGGTAATATGTCTTTTTTTCTTTAGATGCTTTTAAGGTTTGTCTTTTTCTTTTTTTTTTTTTTAATTTTTTTTTTCAACGTTTATTTATTTTTGGGACAGAGAGAGACAGAGCATGAACGGGGGAGAGGGAGACACAGAATCAGAAACAGGCTCCGGGCTCTGAGCCATCAGCCCAGAGCCCGACGCGGGGCTCGAACTCACGGACCGCAAGATCGTGACCTGGCTGAAGTCGGACGCTTAACCGACTGCGCCACCCAGGCGCCCCTGTCTTTTTCTTTTTTACTATCAATTGGTTTATGATGCTCTGAGGTATAATTTTCTTTGTATTTATTATGTCTAAGGTTTGCAAAGCTCCTTGAATCTTGATTGGATATCTTTTTATCAGTATTTGCTCGTAGTAAGTTATTTCTTCAAATTATTCTTGGCCATTATCTCTTCAAATGTTACTCTTGTACCTTTCCATCTCTTCTCCTTGCATTGTCTTCAATTCCATGTATATTCAAACTTTTCACTATACTTTATGTATCCTTTACATTTCCTTGTGGATTTTTCATACATTTTAATCTGTGTGCTTCTTTTTGTGTATGTCTACTGTTCTATATTCCAGTTCACTTATCCTCTCTTCAGATGTGTCTAATTTGTTTCTACATACTTCTACTGAGTTCTTAATATCAGTAACTAAGTTTGTTCAGATATAGAATTTACATTTTATTCTTTAAAATATATTCAGCTCTCTGAGGAGAACCTCATTTAGTCTATTTTCTTGAACATGCTAATCATAGTTATTTTAGAAACAATATCTAATAACCCTAAACATATTGAGATGTTTCTATGTGAATACATTCACCCCTCTTTTTCTTGTTTCTTTGTGCTTGATAATTTTTTATTTTATGACAGACATACTTTCCAAAATATTATAGAATCTTTGAGTGATTATCTTCTTCTGGAGGCAGAGTGTAGCATATCACCTTGATCCAATCTAGAATTGAACTAAATATTTTATGGGTTTCAGACTTTGTAAGGCTAATTTTATTTCTGGTTTGTCATCCAGATATCCCAACTTAAAGCCTGAATATTTACCAGGGTCCTACCTCATTGTTCAGTTTTGAACTTCAATTTTTGTATCATCAGGATGGTAAGATCATGACAAGATGCCCTCAGCTATATTCCTACATTTTTCTTGGTTTCAGGGAACATAATCCCACAAAGTTTTGGAATCAACGACTACCTCAAGGACAAAACTGGTGCAGAGTGCTAGGCACATGTCTCTATAACTTCCTATTTTCTGGGAACTTGGCCAATTTGGTGTAGCTACAGTGATGGTTCTGAACTCAAATTTTTGTCTCCTTAGCCCTGTGACATAAGAAGAAATCAAGATATTGCCTCGTAGACATCTTTCTCTTTGTAGCCTAGAATTGGTAAATATTCCAAGGGAAAAATCAGTAAGTGGAATACTGGACTCACTTTTATGGGCCTCCCTTCTTTCCAAGATTATGACTCCTCAATCCTGACTACTTCAGTAGCTCTTTGATTCTTTCTTTCTTCTTTTTTATTTGAGAGAGAGAGAGAGAGAGAGAGTGAGCAGAAGAAAGGGGCAGAGGGAGAGAGACAGAGAATCTTAAGCAGGTTCTTTTAGTGTGGATCCTGATGTAGGACTCAATCTCACCACTCTGGGATCATGACCTGAACCTAAATCGAGAGTTTGTTGCTCAACCGACTGAGCCACCCAGGTGCCCCACTATTTGATTCTTTAACTGATATTTCTTTCTGTAATTATCTAGATTTTCTAGTTCAGTGGGACGATCAATGTGATAAAAGCTGCTATATCATAGTCAAAAGGGGACATCTCCTTGAAACTCCATAGTACACCTTGGACTCTAATTTCTTTTCAGTTGAAATAATGAATGTGATATCATGTTATAAACTTAGACGCTGGACCTACGTGAAGAAAGGTCACTCAATCAATCCCATTCATTTCTGTAAGCAGGATTTGTGTCCACTATCCATCTGAGATTGAATTTCAGGTTGTTTAAAACTACAAGAAAGAAGAGGTGCCAGTCATTTGGACAGCTACTTCTCTCTCTCATTATTGTATCTAGATTAACTCTTAGCAAAATTTGCTCAAATATACTGATTTGTTATTATTAAAGAGCCTGTTTGCGATTGCCTAAAAGGCAATTTTTGTTTCATTTTTTTCTTTCAGAATTTAATATATATTGCTGCATTGTATCTGAGACCGAATGATACTTTAGTAATATGTGGGGACAACTTCATCCATCCCTTTGCCACTACCTATCATAAATGTCCTTTTTCTTGATGACTAATAACTGTACACTGTTCTACCCCAGAACCAATCATTCCGTATCAATATCCCCTGGAACATTTGAGACTGTCTGAAATGCAGCTTCAGTTCTTACTTCTTTCCCTCAAATAAGTCTTCTGGGCCAATACTCTTTAATCTGGGATACTTGGATCCATAGAGGTCTTTAGCAATAGGAACAAGGATTCTTACAGCTATTTTGAGGATTTCAAGATCTTTGATGGAAAATAATGAATTTTCCTAAGAAGTATCTGAAGGATAAAGAAACCATGAAGCGTCAAGTTCTTGTCTTGACGTATATTAATTCAGCCAATGGTGATCATTGCAGGAGGAGCTGCAGCTTTGATAGGCAACTACACCCCTTTGAAAGAGTGAGAAAATGAATTACTTGTTTTGTGTGGTGTCATAGACCCAGTGTTTGAAGGCATGGGATTCATTTAAAAAATAAAAATAAGTAAATCGTTACTGGTGATCGGCAATCACAGCTCCTTCCAAGGGGAACTGCCATTTGTCTCTTTTTGAAAGACATCTTCGGCAGGAATTCTGAATCCGCAGTGATGCTGAGGAAGTCCCCCATTGTTCCCATGATGTGGCTATTCTAATTGGAGTACGTCACTTGGCCACATGGTTCTCCTTTGGGATTAACAGGTCAACTTTGTAATGCTCTTTGATGGTAGAAAGAGCATCTGAGGGTAAAAGATGATAATGAAACACAGATTTTGTTTATTAATAACTCTTCATACCTGCACTGGCATCAGGAGATTTTCTGAATGAAGTAGTCTTTCCTCGTGAATGCTTTGGCAGAGTAATGCACACAGGGCACAGGCATTTAAACAAAGATGGTTTAGGCCTTGGTTTCAAATGCATTTTGCATTTCTTTAAACCAGAAAATCCTGCTGAATATCCACGGTGATTCCCCATGTACAAGAGCCTGTGATCAACATGTAAGATAATTATGTACATAAAAAATATTTCATATTACCCTGTATTTTTTTCTTTTCTTTTCTTTTCTTTTCTTTTCTTTTTTTTTTTTTTTTTTGCTCCTTTGCCTCTTCCAGAGTTAGAATTATTTCAGGCTGATGCTGATCTAACGTGAGATGTTTAGGCCTGCAAGAGCGTAGTTTGATAAGGGAATAAGGAAGCCCTCAAGATTCCAGACTAGACCATTGTCATACAAAGTTTTCTTTTGGGTTTGATTGCCTGTATGGCAAGGAACCAACCAACTGAGTTTTTTTTTTTTTAATTAAAAAAAATTTTTTTGTCTTAATCCTTTTTAATTCCATAATTTAAAAGTAACAATGCACAGGAGGGAGGCAAACCATAAGAGACTCTTAAAAACTGAGAATAAACTGAGGGTTGATGGGGGGTGGGAGGGAGGGAAAAGTGGCTGATGGGCATTGAGGAGGGCACCCGTTGGGATGAGCACTGGGTGTTGTATGGAAACCAATTTGACAATAAATTTCATATTAAAAAATAAAATTTGTTTTCAATTTTGAAAAAAAAGTTTAAATTTTTGTTAAGAAATTATTATGTGCTCACAGTAAAAGATTCAAACAGAAGCACAAAGTGAAAACAACATTTTAATGTTCATTTTATTTTTGAGAGAGAGGGACACAGCATGAGCGGGGGAGAGGCCGAGAGAGAGGGAGACACAGAATCCTAAGCGGGCTCCAGGCTCTGAGCTGTCAGCACAGAGCTCAACGTGGGGCTCAAACTCACGAACCACAAGATCATGACCTGAGCCAAAGTCAGATGCTTAACTGACTGAGCCATTCAGGTGCCCCAAGAAACTGAGTTTTCATTTAATGTGTGCCTAGTACTGGTATCTCATGATTTCACTATTTTTTTCCCCTTTTGTTTATATCTCCTGAGATTATTCAAAACAACATGCTCCTTACTAGTTAGACCTCCAAAATGAAGGGATTGAGGCAGGACTTGCTTAATTATGTCCTTCAGGTGCCCCTTTGTATAAGCTGTAACTACACACATATACAGAACTTTAGCCAATCATTCTGAACACTGACGTTTGTTGTCAATGAGATTATCAAATTATAGGGAATGTTAAATTACGGCAGGTAGTGAATTTGGGATTAATATTGGCTTGTATATATAAGGCATGCTTAATCGTATTTGTTCTCTGTACAGTGGTTTTGTTAAATCATCCAGATGTTCTCCCCTGGTCATGTCTCTGATCCTGACTGCAAGCTACCTTGTGAGGTCGAGCTATACCTTGTGAATTATTGTAAACTTTATTTTCTACATAGTTGAGTAGCTCTGAAGCCTCTTTCTTTTAATGTTGGGTGATATTGTCTAGAAAGTAAGTAAGCTTCCACTGCTACTGGAAATTCTATTAAGATGTCTAATGGACATCATTCAGATGATATAACTGGTTATTTATCTAAATTATTTAGTTTCGGACTGCAGCGATCATACTAAGTTAAGAAGTCTTTGGAAGTCAGGATAAGGTCTGGGAATAAGAAGTACGTAAACAGAGCTACATGGCACTTGCAGATTGTGTGGATATTTTTGCTTGTAAAACAATTTCTAGAAACCACACTAATATCTCATTAATAAAAATTAAATCCTGGCTGTTCCATTTGAGTCTTCTGTGAGTCTTCAGAATACTTCATAGACTGACAATGATGTTAGCCTTTGTCAGTTCATAAAAATCAGTTATCATGGGTGTGATATTGAGATTGTCATGTTCATTTATCCATCCATTCACCGATCAATCCAACCATTGAGAAGGGACTAGGTGCTCTCAGAGGGCCAAAGAATTACCCTAATGAGCAAAAGAAACAGAAGGCTGTGGGAGAATCTGGGAGAATGAAGGACTCATCTGTACAAAGTCCCTGAATGGAGTGGGAGTGGAGTGTTAGTGGAAAAGAAAGTAACACTAGTGTGGCTGGAAAGTAGTGAATGAAGGTTTACAAGGGCAATAAGATGAGGTCTCCAAAGTAGTGGAGATTTGATTCTACATCCAAAAGAAAGCTGTTGGAAGGTTTGAAACGTTGGAGAGACATGAAATAACCACACTTTAAAAAATAGAATTTATTTTGTAGAACAACTTTAGACCTGCAGGAGAATTGAGAAGATAGTTCCCAAATACAGAGTTCCCATACACCTCACCCCCGGGCTCCCCTATTATTAACATCTTACATTAGTAAGGTAAATTTTTACATTAAATGAATTGCTATTGATAAAATATTACTAACTAGAGTCCATATTTTATTCAGATTTCCTTAGTTTTTGCCTAATGTTTATTTTCTGTTCCAGTACTCCATCTAAGATACCATGTTTCATCGAGTTGTCATGTCTCCTGAGGCTCCTCTAGGATGTCATAATTTCTCAGACTTTTTTTGTTTTTGATGACCTTGACAGCCAGCAGGAGTACTTGTAAAGCATTTTGTAGAATGGCACTCTTTGGGAATTTGTCTTATGTTTTTATCATTAGAACTGGGTAGATTTTATCAGGACTAGATTGGGTTTTGGGAGAGAGGACCACAGAGGTAGTGTCATTTCACCACATCATGTCAAGGGTACATTCTATCAACATGAGTTATCACTGTTGATGTTGACCTTCGTCACCTGGTTGAGGTAGTGTGTCAGGTTTCTCCATTATAAAGAACTCATTTCCCCCCCTTTCCATACCACACTTGTCGAAAGAAATAACTAAGCACTCTCTACGTTTAGGGAATGGGGAGTTTTGCTGCCTTTCTTAGAGGGCAATGTCTACATAAATTATTTGGACTTTTTATGTATAAAAGATTTGTCTTTTCATTTCTTTATTTGTTCAATCATTACTTACATTCATAACTGTACCATAGTTTATCTATTCATCTATTGAAAGACATCTTGGTTGCTTCAAGTTTGGGGTAATTAAGAATAAACTCACTATAAACGTTCATGTGTGGGTTTTGCAGGGATATAAGTTTTCAAATAAGTTAGGTAGATAACCAGAAGGGCAATTGCTGGATTGTATGGTAACACTATTTTTTTTTTTTTTTTTTTTTGCTTTATAAGAAACTGGCAAACTGTCTTCCAAACTGCATTCCCTCTAGCAATGAATGAGAATTCCATTGCTTGAATTCTTGTCAACAATTAGTATTGTCAGGTTTTTTTTTCTTTTTTAAGCTATTCTAATAGATGTGTAATAGTATCTCATTGTTGTTTTAATCTGAAATTCCTTAATGAATATATGATGTTAGGCAGCTTTTCAAATAATTATTTGCCATCCGTATAGCTTCTTTTGTGAGCTGTCTGTTCAGATCTTTTGCTCATTTTTGAATTGTTTATTCTCTTACTGTTGAAGTCTAAGAGGGTTTTGCATATTTGGGACACAATTCCTTTACCAGATGTGTGTTTTTTAAGTATTTTCTCTCAGTTTATGGCTTACTTTTTCATTCTGTTAACAGTGTCTTTCACAGGGCAGACATTTTTAATTTGAATACAGTTCAACTTACTGAGTTTTTCATTTTTGGATCATGGTTTCAGTGTTGTAGCTACACATTCACTACTAAACCCAAGGTCACCTAGATTTTCTCCTCTGCTTTCTTCTAGAAGTTTACAGATTTCATTTCAGTTTATGATCCATTTTGAGTTAATTTTGGAGAAAAGCATAAGATGTGTGTGTGTGTGTGTGTGTGTGTGTGTGTGTGTATTTTTTAATGAGCATCCAGCTTATTCAGGACCATTTGTTGAAAAGACTATTTTTTTTTTTTTTTGGTCCACTGAATGGCTTTCACTTTCTTGTCAAGAACTGATAATATTTGTATGGGTCTATTTCTGGGCCCTCTAGTCTATTCTATTAATCTGTATATTTATTCTTACATCAATATCCTGGTATCTTGGTTTCTGTAGCTTCATAATAGGTCCTGAAATCAGGTAGTGTGAGTCTTCCAACTTTGTTATTGTTCAGTATTGTATTAGCTCTTGTAGGTATTCTAACGTTTCCATACAAATATTAGGATCAGTCTGTCAAAATCTACAAACTAGCTTCTTGCAATTTTGTTTGGGATTGCACTGAATCAAGTTAAGAAGAACTGACGTTTTAACAATATTGAGTCTTCCAGTCCATGAACATGGAATGTCTTTCCATTTATTTAGATCTTTGATTTCTTTCATTAAAGTTTTATAGTTTTTCTGCATATAGATCCTATACATATTTTATTACATTTATACCTGTGTATTTCATCTTTTGTGTGCTATGGCACATGACATATTTTAAATTCAAATTTCAACTGTTTATTGTCAGTATATAAAAAAACAATTGAACTTTGTGTATTTTTTTTAAAGTTTATTTATTTATTTTGAGAGAGAGGCAGAGGGAGAGAGAGAGAGAATCCCAAGCAGGCTTGGGGTTGCCAGTGCAAAGCCCAGCACAGGGCTCAGTCTCACAAACTGTGAGATCATGACCTACCCAAGATCAAGAGTTGGATGCTTAACTGACTGAGCCACGCAGGTGCCCCTTGAATTTTATGTATTGACAATGTATCCTGTGCCCTTCTACACTCACTTAGTTCCAAGAGGTTTTTTGTTGTTGTTTGTTGGTTTTTGTTTTGTTTTGTTTTGGTCAATTCTTTGGGATTTTCTGCAGAGATAACCATGTCATCTGTGAGCAAGGACAGTTTTTCTTCTTCTTTTCAAATCTTATACATCTAATTTCCTTTTCATTCCTTATTTCACTAGATAGGACTTCCAGTATAATGCTGAATCAGAGTGTTAAGAAGGCATATCCTTGTTTTTTCCAATCATAAGGAGAAAACATTTGGCTTCTCACCTTTAAGTATGATGTTAGCTGTTGTCTTTTGTAGATGTTATTTACTATATTGAGGAATTTCCTAGTTTGGTGAGCATTTTATTTGTGGCTAGGTGTTAGATTTGGTCACATTTGCTGTGATGAGCTGATAGAGTGAGTTAGGAAGTATTCCATCTGCTTCTGTCCTTTGGAAGAGATTATAGAAAATAAGGATAGTTTATATCTACATGTTTGGTAGAATTCACCAGTGAATACATCTGGGCCTTATGCTTTCATTTTGGGGGTAAGTTGTTAATTATTGATTCATTTTCCTTATTATATATAAGCTTATTCATAGAATCTTTTTCTCCATGTGTGAGTTTTCATAATTTATGCCTTTAAGGATTTGGTTCATCTCATCTAAGTTATCAAATTTATGGGCATAGAATGGGGCATAATATTTCTTAATTGTCCTTTTAATTTCTTTGGGATCTGTGGTGACGAGCCCTGTTTCACTTTTGATATTAGTAATGTGTGGGTTTTTAAAATATTCTTGGTTAACCTCGCTATAGGTTTATTAATTTTATTGATTTTTTTCTAAAAAATCAACTTTTTGTTTCATTAATTTCCTTCACTTTCTTGCTCCCATTTTATTGATTTCTGCTTTTAATTTCATTCTTTCCTCCCTTCTTCTTGCTTAACATTTATTTTGCTCTTTTGTTTGTATATTTCTTGAGGCAGGAACTTAGGTTATTGATCTGAGATCTTTTCTTCTAATTTAAGCATTTACTAGTATAAATTTCCTCTCAACACTATTTTAGTTTTATCTCACAAATGTTGGTATTGAATGCTTTAAAAAAAGTGTGTATTTATTTATTTATTTTGAGAGAGTGAGGAGGGGAAAGGAAGAGGGAGAGAAAGAGCGAGAGAGAGAGAGAGGAAGAGAGAGAGAGAATTCCAAGCAGGCTGCATGCTGAACATGCAGCCCAACATGGGACTGTCTCACAAACGGTGAGGTTATGACCTGAGCTGCAGTCAAGGGGACACTTAACCAACAGAGCCACCCAGTTGCCCTTGGTATTGTCTGCCTTTGTTCTCATTACATTCTCTCTGTTTTTCAAATGAGATGTCTTCTTAGACTCATAGATTATTTGGAAGTGTGTTACTTAATTTCTAAGTATTTGATGTTTTCCTGTTGTCTTTTTATTTCTAGTTTGATCCATTATAGTCACAGGACATTCTGAGGGATTTCAATTCTTCTAAATTCATTGAGGTTTGTTTTATGCCTCAGGATATGGCCTACTGTAGTGAATTTTCCAAGGATGCTTGAAAAATACATGCATTCTGTTGCTACTGTTGGAATGTTCTGCAAATGTCAATTTGATCCTGATGGTTGACCAATTCTACATCCTTGCTGATGTGCTGTCTAGTATTTTTAGCAATTGTCAATAGTGGGGTGTTGAAGTTCTAACTATAATTGTCAATTTATCTATTTCTTCCTTCAGCTCTACTAGTTTTTACTTCATGTATTTTGATGCTCTGTTGCCTGGTGTATGCATATTTAGGACTGATAGACCTTCTTACGGGTTGATTCATTTATCATTATATAATGTCCCTCTTTGTTCTGAATAATTTTCTTTGCTCTGAAGTCTGCTTACATTAATGTTTCCATGAAGCATTCATTTTTTTTCTATCCTTTTACATTTAACCTACTTAGTTGTTATGTTTGAAGGGAGTTTCTTGTAGATAGCATATAGTTGGGTGGCTTTTTAAAAGTTTACCCTGCTAATATCTGTCTTTTAGCTGTTGTATTTAGACCACTTACATTTAAAGTAATTATTAGGACTTAAGTCTGCCATTTTATTGCTTACTTTCTATTTTTCCTTCCGTTTCTTTTTGCTCTGTTTTCTTACTTTCCTAGGGGTTAATTGAACATTTTTAGAGTTCTATTTTGATATATTTACAATGTTATTGAATAGAACACTTTTTGTAATTTTCGTCGTGGTTACTCTACATCTTAGCATATACATAATATTTTAACACTTCAAGTGAAGGGTAATGACCTCACTTCCCCTCGGGTACTTTTATTCTCCCCAGTTTTAAAATACCATTGTTTAAAGTAATTCCTCTACACACATCAGGTGCTGATCAGATGATTTTACAACTTTTGCTTCAACCACAAAGAAACTCATGAAGTGAAAGATAATAATCATTCTTTTTAAATTTTTTTTTTATTTTTGAGAGGCAGAGAGAAAGCGCGAGTGGGGGAGGGTCAGAGAGAGTGGGGACACAGAATCCAAAGCAGGCTCCAGGCTCTGAGCTGTCAGCACAGAGCCCGACTCCAGGCTTGAACTCACGGATCGCGAGATGATGACCTGAGTCAAAGTCTGATGCTTAACCGACTGTGCCACCCAGAAGCCTCCATATTAATCTATTCTTACTTCTACTTGTACCTGTTCTGGTTTATTCTATCTATCTGTCTATCTATCATCTATCTATCTATCTATCTATATCTATCGTCTGCCTTTTCTGAAGATTCTAGGCTTCTTCTGGTATCTGTTTTTCTTTCTGTTTGGGGAGTTTCTTTCAGCCATCTTCAAAGGGTAGTTATGTTAACATCAAATTCTCTTAGCTTTTATTTATCCAAAAATGTCTTTACTTCCCCTTCATTTATGAAAGGTAGTTTTGTCAGATACAGGATTCAAGGTTAACAGTCTTTTCTGGCACTTGAAAAATATTTTGCCACTTCCTTCTGGCCTCCATAGTTTTGTGAAAAATCCATTGTCTTTCAAATTAGTGCTTCTTTATATTAATGTATAATTTCCTTCTGCAATCTTTAAAGGTCATTTTTGTTATCTTTAGTTTTCAGTATTTGAATTACAGGTTTCCCCTATTATCTGAAAGTAGAATGTTCCTATGAAACATTTTTTTTTTGTTAACCAAAATGGCATAAACCAAATAAGCAATTAGCATTAATTTATATGGAACTTTTGACCATTCCTCGACCCCCCAAATAACCTCTCTTATGCTTTTCTGATACCTTAAGACAACATATATTGCTAACGAATGCATAAAGTAAATTAAGATAAAACACAGATGCTCACAGATAGTTCAGAGCTACGGTGGCTTGAGGCTGAGATTCGGAGATTCCCAGGGAAGGAGCTTGGGGGTGCCCCTCTTGCTTCCTGGGTGTGTGATACAGTTCACTGCAAAACAAACACTGAATACTATTTCCACTTTTTGCCTTTTTTTTTGGTAAAAGCTAAAATCTTCTTCAGATTTCTTTTCGTTAGAGAAAACAGGTACTAATATAGGTCTTTTATGAAAGTGAAGGGGCTTTGAAATTTTGAAAAGCAAGCTTTACAGATACGATCTGTCTCAGTGTGCATGTCTTTGCATTTATTCCTAGTTGGATTATTCGGCTTTGTATTTTTCACCAAACTTGGGAAGTTTTCAGCTCGTGTTTCTTTGGATACTTCTTCCCTTCCACTATCTCTTTCTTTTCCTTCTGGAACTCTGACTATATGAATGCTAGATCTTTGGTTACTGTTCCGCAGATCCCTGAGGCTTTAACATTTTTTTTTTCTCTCTGTTGTTCCAGTTGAATAAATTCTATTGATTTGTCTTCAAATTCTTTGCTTCTATTTTCTGTCACCTCCAACATACTATTGAGCCTCTAAGTGGAGTTGTGTTTTGATCATGTATTTTTCAGTTTTATAATTTCTATATGGTTGTTTTTTGGTAACTTCTATTTCTTTGCTCTTATTTTCTACTTTCTTCTTTGTTTCATGAGAATTTATAGTTGGTTGTTGAAGCATTTCTGTACCAGCGGCTCTAAAATTCTTGCCAGATAAACCAACATCTGATTCATACTGGTACTGGCACTGGTCAGTCACCTTCCCTCATTCAGATTATGGGCTTCCTGGTCCTTGGTATGAGGAGTGAATTTAGATCGTGTCCTGTACATTTTGATCATTAGGTTGGCGGGTACTTGGTCCTATTTCAATCTGTTTTAGCAGGCGGTCACTCTGTTTGGGTTAGTGTGCAGTTTCTGGCCCAATTTTGTAGACTTAAGTACCAATGACAGTTTCCTTTTCTGAGCCCTTGCAATGTTGTGCTGGCCTGCATCATTCTTCTGGTGCCTTCTGGGGCTCTCAATCAATCTTTGCTGGTTTCATCTCTGGGGACCAAACTTGTTTCCCAGGGCTGCCTGCTGCTGCTGGGTGACCTTCTGAGAATGAGAAGCAGAAGCTAGCAGCCCTACGTCTCATTCCCCCAGTTAGAAGCTGCAGGGGGATGGGGGGACGGGGAAGAGGACTTTGCTGCTGCAGCTGTTGTTGCTGTTTGAGGACTGGGCTGCCCATGGATGCCTGGTTATGGAGTGGGGTCTGGAATATCCTGGAGCTTTCTACTGGTTTGGGGCAGATCAGACCATCCTTCGGGATCCTGGTTATAAAACAAGGGTTGGGACATCTGGCTTTGCAGCTGCCACTGCCACCTTCAGACCCTTCCTTGGGGCCTGAGTTGTAGAGGGGTTTGGGATTTCCCATTGGGTCTTTGTTGGGTTTTCTCCTTCCCAATCCTCTAGCTTCGTGTGTGTGTGTGTGTGTGTGTGTGTTACCCGTGCATGACTGTTGGCCTGTTGACAGTCCCAGGTTGTAGGCTTCCCTGAAACCCAGTCTGGAAATATATGGAAGATACAAGCATACATGAGGGCGCTCACCATGTGGTCATTCAAGCTCTGAGGTTCCTGGACAGACCACCCTCTCCTTTCCAGCTTCTGGAATCCTTTTATCATTGTCTGGTAGAATTGTTTCCATGGCGTTTAGTTGCATTTAGAGGGCAAGGGCAGGGAAAATCTTGCTCCTGAACTGGAAGTCTGGTCTACAGTTTTAACATCAAAATTAAATAAATGAATGACCATCTTTTGTCTTTTAATCCAGTGGCTATGACTCTCCATTGGCTAAGGAGCCTTAGGGATCCAAATGGAAGAATTGTTCCCCACTTATATCAGGCCCTCTTTTTCTACTTGTTGTCTCTACTGGAATCTCCTGACCCTTCTGCCTGCATTTAATGTAAATACTTTGTAACTTCGCCTTCTGGCTTAATGCCTGCCTTAACTGAGCTCATCGGCTTTATTACTGTCTGTCCCTAATGGACCCTCACCTTTGTGATGGGGACCTTTTGTCTGCTTAACTCACTCTGTCCCAGGCCTAAATCGGAGCTCTATGCAGATGGAGTGCCTCGTAAATGGTTTTGATGGTGGGGGCGTGGGGGGGGGCTAGAAATGACAGCAGCAAGAAGACAGTTGCTAAATCCTGCAGCACTTCTGTTTGGCCGCAGTCCCTGTCTTGATAGTTTTTGACAGTAAAATCCACGCTTGTCTGGCTGCGGGCCAACTCCGGCCGGTGTCCAAGTTAACCCCTGGAAGGAACCACGGCGGCCAGCCCATCCGAAGGAAGAATATTTAGGGGATGTTCCTTCTTCCTGAGAGCTTTCCTTCAAGAGGGCTGCCCTCCACTGGAAGCCACTTCAGGGAGCTCTTCGAGGAGCGCATTGACGGCCCCACTTTCAGGGCTCAGGGACTTCGCCTGTTATGTCCTCACATCCCTAGACGTGTTGAGTTGTCAAGATAAGCAAGGATTAGCAGGCCAGGCTATGTGTATGGTTGGTAGCAACACACGGGCCCCCGACATGGGGAGAGAGTTCTTGGCTGGTCTCCTTGGTGTCTTGGGCCCAGAGTTACAGGGAACATTCAAACCATCCTCCAGGCCCAGTCTCTTGTGGTGGCATCCAGGCCCCACCTGGGGCCGGGTCACATTTATAATGGGCTGGCCCAGCTTCATGTAGGATGGCCCTACTCTTAGGAAGCCCAGAGGTTTGAGGAGGGAACGAATTCCAGTCCCAAGCATAAGCAGCTAGGAGAAGGCAGGGTGTGGGAGCTGCACTGGGGGAGGCTCAGGAGTCACAGCCTTGTCGATAGAAGGTATCGTGGGAAGCGGAAACTTGGGGGTGGAGACTTGTGCAGGAACCCCAGGTGAGGCAGAAGGAAATCCCTCTTTCCACTGAATGGTCCACAGGGTGGGATCCTGCCCACGTAGAGGAGCTAATTCTTTAGCTCCTGCCTCCCTGGTCTCTTCTTCTCCTGTCTTTTTATTTCCCTCACACTCAACAGGCTGCTCTAGCCCCAGGGCCTTTGCACATGCCTTCCCTTCTGCTTGAAACACCGTTTCTCTAGATATGTGCATGCTGGCTCCTTCTAGTTCCCCGGGTTCAACTCAAATGTCACCTCTTCCCTAGAATGAGAGACCCTGGGGGTGGAAACTTGGTCCACCGCCTTTATTTCACGTCCCCCCAGGACAGAGACTAACGTCTGGCATTCTCAGTTGAACGAATGAATATGCCCACTGTACATGAGGTTATTTTTTTTTTCTCAAGACATTGTTTGACACAGTAGGAACACTGCAGATAAAAATCTCAACCCTGTCAGAAAGCAGAAGGATTTGTTTGGGAAAATGAAACAAAATATATTTTTAAGCTCCATAAACATATGATGAATGCTAACAAGGTATTTTCAAAATAAGAAGCACATAGAAACAGCTTATGTTTCTGGTCAAATGAAGTTGTAATCAAATCGTTATCAGAGTGGAAAAAAAAAAAGGAAATCAAAATGAGTCAGAAGAGTTTTTCGAGAAGATTCGGTAATGTGACTGACGCAAAGAGCTTTTCCTTTTAAAGTCTTGCGGCCGCTCCTGGGCAGGGGGAGGGGGGCAGCGGGCAGGATTCTGGGCGGAAGCAAGGTGAGGTCCCAGCGCGCTGGCACTCTGGAGGGACAAAGAGCCATCACCCATGACTCGCGACGCTCTCCGGCCAAACAAACTTCACACAAAGGTTTGTCTGCAAGGCTGTGTTTTCCTGTCCAAGCCAGCAGAAACAGCTTACCAGCAGAAATGCTTAATGACCGAGCCCAGACTGGTGGAGTCACGCGGCTACAGCTTTGTTCTTAAGAAGCCAGCCAATTAGCAGTCCTGGTTATTATTTACATTTCGTGCAATATATCACTAAAAGTGTGTTGATGATTTATCATTTATATTATGGTATTGTCAGCATAATTTATTCAGATCATGCTGAGATACCTGGAAAATTAAGTAAAAGAAAAAGAAAAGGCATTGAATCCATTGGTTCTCAAAGGCATTTCTCAGCTCCTTTCTCTCTCTCTCTCTCTCTTAATGAGCGAGGGTATATGTTAAGAAAAATCATGGGTCACTTAGCTATTAAATTGTTCCAGGATCATCTGCATTAAAAGTTTGCCTGGTTTTCTTTTCTTTTCTTTTCTTTTCTTTTTTTTTGGAGGAGGAGGGCTTGGGCTTTCGTTTGATTTTCTTCTGTATCATTTGCTTTCAGTCCACTGTTTCAAAGCAAAATAAATAAATAAACAAATAATAATAATAATAATAATAATAATTGTCTTTGGAGTAAAGCTGGGTGGATTAATATGAGACTGGAGGTTTCTCTTCCAATTTATAAAATATCCTTATCTTCTGCTCTATATTCTATTTGCCCCGCCCTCTGGGAAATAATTGTTGTTTATCAGAATTAGAGATAAAATATTCTTGTTGTCAAAGCCATTAATCATCTAGACAGTGTAGGAGAGCAGGCGTGGGGGTAGAGGCAAGGTTTGGGGCCTCAGAGTCCCGGGCTCTAGTCCTGCTTCAGCCCAGTCTGTGTGTGACTTTGGAAGTCCCGGAAGTTTTTAAAATGTATTTATTGAGAGGGAGAATGAGAGAGAGGGAGAGAGAGAGAGAGAGGGAGAGAGACAGAACATGAGTGGGGGAGGGGCAGAGAGAGAGAGAGAGAGAGAGAGAGAGATTGAGAGAGACTCCCAGACAGGCTCTGCGCTGACAGTGCTGGGCTCGATCCCACGGAGCTGTGACATCGCAACCTGAGCCAAAATCAAGAGTCCGAGGCTTCACCAGCTGAGTCACCCAGGGGCCCCCGGTTTCTAAATGGTGAGCACAGTGTTTCTCAAAGGGTGATCCTTGGCCCTCTAGCATCGTGCTTACTGGTTCTGCCCCAGGCCGGGGCATCACAAGGTCTGGAAAGGCACGTGGGGGTCTTTGTGACAAGCATCATAGTTGATACTTGAAGTTGAAAATCAATGGGCAGGGATATTCCTATCCGTTCCCATGGCCATTTTCAGCTCCAGTCTTCCTAGAGTCCTAAGAAACCTCTGATTATGTCGTGTGCCTTGCATAGCCCTGAGACTTGGTATGAGAAACAACCCTTCGCTAGTTGGTTCTTACTGTAAAAACCGAATGAGATCTTGGTATTGGAGAGGGACTCTGCAATGAATTCTTGATGGTGCGACTCACCTTGGGTAATAGGAGGCCCTCCCCCATTGCCACCGATAAATCAATCGTGGGTTTTCTTCAAGTGAGGTCCGTGTGTGTGCCCAGCACACCTGGTGGGTGCGTGCCAAGAGCAGGGTGCTTTTCACATTCTCGACGTTGGGCTGCTGACGCGCCCCCGGGAAAAATCTGTGGCTTGCGGAGGTGGAGGTCTGCAACCTCCGGAGTCCAAGGCTCCGTCTTCGGACAGGAATGTTTGCTTCTCGCAACCTCCCCGAACTCCAAGTCCAGTTTGAGCCATTTCTCTGGGAAGTTACATAAGGAGTTAGCCAAGGTCATAGGGGAAATAGTATTCCGTACACTTGCCAGAATATTGGCAGAGGGAAACCCTTTCGTGAGCTTTTTTCGGTGACATGTGGCATTGGCTTTTGGGGGTGGAC
Source organism: Lynx rufus (assembly GCF_022079265.1). Classification (NCBI taxonomy): domain Eukaryota; kingdom Metazoa; phylum Chordata; class Mammalia; order Carnivora; family Felidae; genus Lynx; species Lynx rufus. The sequence goes on from NW_025814830.1 coordinate 17,089,780, forward strand.
CTGCCCGGGCGGAGAGAACACCCCTTGTTTTCTCTGCTTAACCCACTCTGTCCCCCTCTTGAGGATCCGTCCCTTCTCTTGCCTCCATTCTGTGCCCTGGTGGTCAGCTTACGGTCCTAGCGACCACAGGGCTGAGAGGGTCAGTGATAGGCGTGGACAACTGGAGTTTTTTCTGGATTTGGGATCCAGGGAGACAAGTTCCTCTCCAGCAGTGGACACATGGGTGTGTTTGGCAGCTATGGTGCCCACCTTGGCGGAGAGAGGGAGGGGGAAAGCAGTGAGCAGAAGAACAGCAACCGGGGGGGGGGGTGGTGGTCCTCAGTGCTCCGCCTCCCCTGCAACCCCGACCATCCCGGGACTTTATTTTAGGAGACACCTAAAGGGTGTTCTTGATAAAGCCACCTTGAACTTCAACTATCTTGACACTGGCTTCTGACACTTGCAACAAAGACTCAGAAGTGCAATGAAATTTGGCAAGATGTCTCGTGCACTCTCTCTCTCTTTCTAGCTCTTTCTCTCTTTTCTCCAAATATCCAAATTTTAGTGGAACTATCTGAATAGATTTAAGCACCTAGGAGAGGTGTGACCTTTATGCCTTATGTTAAAACGACAGGACCACATAAAGCGGTAGGCACTTAAAATTTTCTTTAATGCTTATTTCATTTATTTTTGAGAGCCAGCATGAGCGAGGGAGGAACAGAGAGAGAGGGAGACACAGAATCCTAAGCAGGCTTCAGGCTCTGAGCTGTCAGCACAGAACCCGACACGGGGTTCGAACCATAAATTGTGAGATTATGACCGGAGCCAAAGTCGGATGCTTAACCGACTGAGCCACCCAGGTGCTCCTAAAACCTAACGCGCTTTATCATGTTACGGTTCCAGATTCTTTTCTTAGTTGAGTGATGCTTGCCACAATCACATCTAAACCAGTCCTGTGTATATTTTCTCTTTTGTCTCCTAGGCTGGACGCACTTATTTTGCTTAGAAATATTTTGGAATCAGGGGCGCCTGGGTGGCTCAGTTGGTTAAGCGTCCGACTTCAGCCAGGTCACGATCTCGCGGTCCGTGAGTTCGAGCCCCGCGTCGGGCTCTGGGCTGATGGCTCAGAGCCTGGAGCCCGTTTCCGATTCTGTGTCTCCCTCTCTCTCTGCCCCTCCCCCGTTCATGCTCTGTCTCTCTGTCTCAAAAATGAAAAAACATTAAAAAAAATTTAAAAAAATATTTTGGAATCATCACTGACCATTAGTATTTCAAAAGTTATCTGATAAAAGAGGAAACTTTCTGGAGGTTGGGGACGCGCGTGGATAGCAGGAGTGTTATATGGTATCATATCGGCCCGCTCAGCTCGAGGGCCTGGGACTGCAGCTACAAAGGACCTTCGGCACTCTGTCACCACTGAGCTCGTGGAAGGGACCGCTTCTGCACTGGCCACGCCAGGGCCACGTGTCCCCTGCTCCAGAACACCTGAGGCTCCTTTCCCCACATTCTTGAGAAAGGTATGCTCCTGGAATGCTGGAGGACTAGTCTCTGGGCAAGTAAACTCTCTAGTTCTTTGAAGGATAACCTTTCAAACCTTTCTATGTCTGAGTTTAAATTTAGAAAATGTTGTTTCATACCTTTCATGCACGGCAGGATCCACGTGCTGATTGCGTGTCTGTGGACCAAGTTCTTGCTCCCAGTTGGGAAGGTAGATCTTATTTTTTATTTTTATTTTTTTTTTTAATTTTTTTTTCAACATTTGTTTATTTTTGGGACAGAGAGAGACAGAGCATGAACGGGGGAGGGGCAGAGAGAGAGGGAGACACAGAATCGGAAACAGGCTCCAGGCTCTGAGCCATCAGCCCAGAGCCCGACGCGGGGCTCGATCTCACGGACCGCGCGATCGTGACCTGGCTGAAGTCGGACGCCTAACCGACTGCGCCACCCAGGCGCCCCAGGTAGATCTTATTGTCTAAGACAAACGGATATAGTCCCAGAAGTAGGCATTGAGGGGGTGGTGGGGAGGACAAGGGTACTGGATGAAATCACTATATTGGCCTTTAGTACCTAACCCAGAAATCGACTTTTTGTATAAATTCCTAACACCAGGTTTTTTTTTTTTTTGTTTTTAAGGTAGGAAAGGTAACCTTTTTTTGTCATGTTCAGGAAGTCTTATTAATTTTTTTAAGTTTATTTATTTATTTTGAGAGTGAGTGAGAGAGAGAATGTGGGAGGGGCTGAGGGAGAAGGAGAGATAGAGCATCCCAAGCAGGCTCCTCAGTGTCAGCTCAGAGCCGACGTGGGGCTCAAACTCCCGAACTGTGAGATCATAACCTCAGCCGAAAGGAAGAGTCGGAAGCTTGACCGACTGAGCCACCGAGGCGCCCCGGCAAGTCTTGTTAATTTTGAGCTCTTTTTAGTGATGTCTGCTTCCGGGAGATTTTGGAAAGGTACGTGGTAAAATGAGCGTGTGATAGTGTTTGCCTGATTGACCAATGCTCTCTTTGCGTTCAATGGCTTATGAAGATCGGTCGAGGTTCATGCACAGGTTCCACGCTGGGCGAAGATGAGGACTGGATGGGCATTTTGCTAGTGGCTCACTTATAGGCAGGCCTGGTGCCCGTGCACGGTGGGGGGCTGGCCTCATTTGCGGAGGGTGGCCTTGTGGGTTTGGGGCGGGGCATCACTTCTGTTCCCTTACTCAAGATGCTGACTCAATCTGATAACTGGGAGGTGTTGTCCTTAAAGAGTGACCAAGACTTTTTGTCTTCTGTTTTTCCAAATTCTGAATGCACTGCCGATCCCCTGACGAGCAAAGCAAGCCATTTGGCGGACGACTTGGTCAGGGACTACCTGGCCCAAGCAGTGACGGGTATGAAGTGGTCTTTGGGGAAGAAGAGGAGCAGGAAAAAAATGGGAACCATATGGGACGATGAAGGAAGGGGCTGGAGTGGGCCTGGGGCTCAGGAAACAGGTAGGTGGGGGAGGTTAGAAAGGAGAACACATCCAGAGCAAGGAATGGGCATCCTGATCTAACGAGCCACCAGTGAGGGGCGCCTGTGTGGTGTAGTCAGTTGAACGTCCAACTCTCGATTTCAGCTCAGGTCATGATCTCACGGTTCGTGAGTTCGAGCCCTGCGTCAGGCTCTTCACTGACCGTGCAGAGCCTCTTGGGATTCTCTCTCCCCCACTCTCTCCCCTCTCCTGCTCACGCTTGCATGTTTTCTCTCTCTCTCTCAAAACTTAAAAAAAAAAAAGAGGAGTCACCAGTGAACCCCAGCTAACTCAGGGCAGCCCTGGTCCATCTTGTGCCTCAGTTTACCTCAAGTGTACATGCAAAATACGTCAGTGGGAAGATACTAAGATGGCTTCCCCAAAGACTCTGTGCTCACAGGAATTACAGTTCACAAGCACAAAACTCTTTTTTGCAAGTAGACAGCCAACTTTGGAGTCTGCAGCCCAGTTCTTGGGAGGTTCGAGTCTCAGCCAGGCTCTGAGTCCGTTCTCAAGATAACTAGCCACAGAAAATGCCTCATGGGACACACTATCTCTTAACATCTTGGTCTTTCCCAGTCATGGAAAAAAAAAATGGAAAAAGTCTTTTATAAATTAGCATTGTGTTTTGCAAAGCCAAATTTTCTGTTGCATAGGAATAACCCCGTCATTTTTAGAAATAAGGAGTGAGGTTAATTGGCTAATGCACGCACCTACATCTCCCCTCTATACACATGCGGATGCACACACACACACACACACACACACACATGTATGTGTGCGTGCGTGCGTGCACACACACACAGATGTGGTTAGTGGTTACAACTTGGTCTGGTTGGGACAAAAGCAACAGACGTCTCCCTGTCACCAAGCAGACACCCAGGGCTTGTGTCTGCCCATCAGCCCCGCTAGCAGCAATTACACAGCCCGTGGGTGTGATGGGCTGCAAACTAAACATTTGTAAAAAGGCTGTAATTAATGCAATTAGCTATTTACACGATAGCCCATAATGAATCCAAAGGCATCGTTATTGACTATTGAGTAAATAATCTGACATTAAAAAGTCAATGATCTGCAAATGAAAAATTCTCTCTCTCTTTTTTTTTAAAGGAGGGAAGATGAACGAAAGAAAATTAAGGAAAAGAGGAAAACAAGCAAAAAAAAAAAAAAAAAAAACCTCTGCAGAAATGTCATTGCATAATAGTCCATTATGCCTCCAATTGAGCCGTCATGAACTATCAAAGAAATAATTGCACAATACACCATAATGGCTTAATAGTGTCAACATCTTCGCATTTACATATTTTTTTAATCAATGGAAATTAAGTACAAAAATGGGTCTTTGGGTTTCCGTCCTGATGTTACCATTGTGACTAGGGGTGGACTGCAGGTCGCGTTCCCTCTGCCACCTTCAAGGGAGGGAGCCGTGCCTGAAAGTCTACAGATGAGGCTGTTGCAGCTTGGTTTGTGGGTGCCGGAAGGGTGCCGAGGGACCCAGAGGACCGTGGTGCTGGGGAGGAAGACGCTCCACAGTGCCTTGCTGGCCACTGCAGCGGGAGCCAGCTATGACGACCTTTGGTGTTGCCCCAGGGCCTGCAGGGACCGGCGGCTCGCCTTCTGCAGGGAGAAAGGCTTGCTCTGTCTCCCCCATGCATGCCTTTCTAGTCCCTGCCACTTGTCATGCTTGCACAAAGTCCCATTGGCAAGGTGCTTCTCTCCAAAGAGAGATCAACCACTTGAGCAACTCGAGTCCTGAGACATTCACAATCACCATGGCCCTACCCTGATTTTGCTGTGGCTCTCCTACTCAGGGCTTGACTGGTGCAGCTTGATGGCTTGTTGGGGCTGAAACTGGCAATACCCACTGACCCTCCTCTTCTCCTTTTCCTCTTCTTTGTGGCCTCTTGAGGGCAAGACTGGTTCAGCTTAGTTTTGTAGAACATTCAACACCTTAGGGCTTTCCTTAAAGAGCCTTTACGTGAGTGCTTTACTTAAGCAGTCATGGATCTCTATCTATCTATCTATCTATCATCTATCATCTATCATCATCTATTTATCTAACATCTGTTTATCCATATACATTCACAAACACACATATATACATACACATATATTCATACATATACATATCTATCATCTATCTATCTATCTATCATCTATCTGTTATCTATCGCCTATCTATTTATCATCTATCTGTCCATCCATCATGTATCTACCTATGTACACTCACACACACACATACACACACACACACACACACACACACACAAACATATATATATATATGCATTTATGCTTAAAGCCATGTGAGCAGAGAACCCTAAGGCATCTCGGGACTTGGAGGGAGAGAAGGGTTGCGTCCCCTCTGCTGTTCAGGTCGTGGATCCTAAGACAGCTGTGCACAGTTAGGAGAACTGGCAACAGCCGTCTCGCAACACTGCAAGAGGCTGAGGGCAACCAACTGACTTTCTCTTAGAGTTTGACCCGTAGAAGAAATAATATTAGCTAATGTCTGCAGAGAGCTTTATACTTGAAAATGCACGAATGGTCCTTTAATTCCAGTGGCTTCTCATGACAAAACTCATTAGCAATGGTAAGAGTAATAACAGTTGTTATTTGCTTTGCACCTGTGTGCTGGGTTCACCCCCTGCAGTTCCGACATTCGATCACCACCGGCACCAGCACCTAGAACACTGCCTAGAGCTAAGCAAGAGCCGAGTAAGCGTTTCCTGAATGACTAAGTGTATGAATACACCTCGAGAGGCAAATCTCCCCTTTGCAGATAAGGAATCAAGCTCAGAGAAGTATATTAACTTGCCCAGAGCCGCACCGCAAGTCAATGGCAGAGCTGGGTTTCGAAATCAGATTTTACCGTCTCCCAAGCCCAGACCGCTCTCTCTCTCCATTTTATAAAGGAAGCAGTGGATTCAGAGAATGTTTTTAAATGTTTTTTGTTTGTTGGTTTATTTTTGAGATAGAGAGAGAGCACAAGACAAGGGACGGGGCAGAGAGAGAGAGAGGGAGAGAGAGAATCCCAAGCAGGCTCTGCACTGTTAGGGCACTGTGGGGCTCGATCCCATGAACTGTGAGATCATGATGTGAGCAGAAATCAAGAGTCAGACGCTTGACTGACTGAGCCACCCAGGTTCCCCAAGAGAATTTTCGAGCCCAAGGACGTTGGGCCAGAGTTGTGTCAGGCCTGCTCATGTTTGTTTCTGCAGGACCTGTGAACGGGAGACCGAGGAGCTCTGCTCACCTCACCCCTCACTCACATGGCTTCCCTCCTGGGAAAACTGGGTCCTTGTTTTCATCCCCGTGGAAAGTGGTGAGGGCTGATGAGACAAGATTCCCAGTCTGTGCGAGCAGACTCTGAAATTGCTGGCGGGGTGCTGCATGCATTGGTCCGCCCCACGTGGCGGGGGTGGGGGTGAGGCTGAGCACGACTGAATTGTGCACCTGCACTTTTTGAAAACTTTGGGCTTTGCAAATGCTTCTTCCCTTGTGAATAGGCCCAAATTGCTTGCCTCTCTGCCAGGCCAGCGCGACTTGCAACTTCTTTATTCGGGGGATTCTGACTCATGGGGTGGGGCACCGTGGGTGAATAGGCCTGATGTCACAGATAAGACGAGGGCAGAGCGGAGCGGTGCTTTTACCAACACGAGGGACACGGGGTGGGCCTCTCCTCTTTCTGGGTACAGGTGAAGTGAAGCTGGGTGAAGAATGCCCGGCGAAAGGACGTGCACAGGCGCAGGAACCTTTATGGTCCACCATATGATGCCACCTTTATTCCGAGTCCAACACCCAAGATGGAAGGAGTTGAGCTGCGTTAGCTGGGCGCTGGGGTTTCTGAACAGGGCTGGGAGTTTTTGTACTTTTCTGTCTCCCGTTCCCCTTCAGCCGGCGACTATCTCTACTATCTCTTACCGCTCTGATGGCCTTCAAGCACTGTTGCCTGTGCTGTTGATTAAACAAAATGAAGCTGATTGTAGCAGGTGCTCAGAGTAGACAGGAGTAGGTATTGCTACTTGTGAACCAAGAAACCATTTATCAAAGTTTTATCTGATCCCAAGCTTTGGATTTATCAGTCACTGTTTACAAATAGCATCAAGCCGAGCCCTGTCGGAGTGCGTCCGGAGCCGGCTTCGCTCCTCTCCAGAGCTGCCCCCGGTGGGAACATGGCCTTGGGCAGCAGCATGGCTAATGAAGCGCACTTGGGAAGGGGCAGAGGTGCAAGGGGGATTTTGCCCTACGAAACAGAACCACGTAGTGATTGGGGGATGGGTGCTCTCTTGGTGAGCACTCAACATGCAGCCTGTCTAGGGAAGTGGGCTTTGCATTTCTGGCTGGGGAGGGTGAAGCATGCAATTACAATTGAGTTAAGTCCCCCAAATTATCAGAGACTTGCCATCTGGTGGAATGAAGGTTCTCAGAGAAGGGGTGGGTGGACTTTCAGAGCTCTGGCTTTCTTTATTAGAGTCAGTGCTGGTCAGAGGACGCCTTGAACCCCTAAAGGGGCAGTGTCTAGAAAGCATGGTGGTTATGTCTTCTCTTACAAGATTTCACCCCCAGAAGGCAAAAAGGTTGCCATATATGTCTACACGAAGTTCAAAAGAAAACACTAAGGGGATGCCATATGCAAAGGCCAAAAACAAGCGTCAGACAGGAAGAAAATATTTGTGGCATAGATATTATAGACAACCTTTTGTAAATTACATAGAGTAGGGTTTTGGTCTCCTTCCTGCAACTCTACTAAAAAGACAGGAAATGGTATTTTGACAGGCACAAGGCCGAGACCAATGGGAGATAAAATGGCAACAACAGGATATGGGAAGGTAGGAAACAGATGGGTGAGTAGCAGAGTGCTTGGAGGAGTTGAAGGCACCAATTGCTAAGTCCAATGGGAAGGCCGAGAGAACACAAATGCACACCATGGGGGTACCTCAGGCACTCCACAATTGGCCGAGTCTGTCTAAAATGTATCAGACCTCCTGATTCCTCCTCAATCCAATGCAAATAGAAGATACACTTGAAGGAATCATCCGGAAAAATGGGCAAAAGGCCAAGAGATGGAAAATAGGAGATAAAGGATAAAAAATAATTAAAGAACTACTATAGGAAGCACTAGAACTAAATAACAGGAGTTCCAGAAAGAGAGACTAGACAAAACGGAAGTAGAAAGTCATTGAAGAGGGGTTTCTGGGGCCTGTCAGTTGGGCATCTGACTTCGGCTCAGGTCATGATTTCACAGTTCATGGGTTCGAGCCCCGTGTTGGGATCTGTGCAGCTAGTGTAGAGCCTGTAGCCTGCTTCACATTCTTTGCCTTTCTTTCTGTCCCTCCCCTACTTGCTCTCTCTCTTTCTCTCTCTTTCTCTCTGTCTCTCAAAATTAAATAAATAAACATAGGAAAAGGAAAATCATTAAAGAAATAATGGAAGAAAATTTCTCCTGACCACAGTGTAGCACTTTCCAGACTGAAAGCCCAGTTCCACGAATGAGCAGGTCTACACCATAGCCTATCACTGTGAACTTTATGAATGATAAGAATGAAAGAGATGTACAAGGGGAGAGAGAATGTGAGAGACAGAGAGAGAGCCCTTCAGCCTTCTCACCAACAGCAGCGGGAACAAGAAAGCAATGGAGCAATGCGTTCAAAATTCTGAAGGAAAATGATATCCGCTTTGGAATTTTCTATCTAACCAAACAACGAATCGAGTATAAAGACAGGATAAAGACATTTTCAGACATATAAGCTCTCAAATAATTTGCTTCCTGTTTGTCAGAAAGCTACTGGAAGATGTGCTCCACCAAAATGAGGGAGTAAACCAAGAGAGAGAAAGATGTGTGTACAGGAAGCAGGAGATCCAACATGAGAGGGAGGTGAAGGCCATCCCATGATGATAGCTGTGCACCAGCCATGAGGGAACCGTTTCTTCATGGAACGGAATTTGGGATGCATTTGAACATCTTGAGAAATGATTCAGACAATAAGGGAAAAACTTGGGGTTGAATTAGTGAAAAGTATATGGAAAACCAAGAGAACAAATAAACACCTACACACCCAAAAACTTTACTTCCAAAAACAAATGTTTTTTTCAAGAAAGGAAATGTAGTGTTCGGTTATACATAGCTCGGCCATGAATTGCATTTACACAATTATAGTAACATAACACAAAATATTGAGCTCATCAATATTATGACAGCCTTTTTGGGAGGGTGGGGAATGGAAAGAGGGTATATGTGCGGTGGCAATGGGGGAAGAAAGAATTAAAATCTCATCTCTCAAAGTGAAAAGTTGATAGAAAACACATAACTGGAAAAAATCAGGAAGTAGAGATACAGACCTGTCATTTAGAGACATGAAAGTCAATGCCCAAATAATCAGCTAGACGATGTGAAAGTGGTTGTCTCTGTGGAAGGGAAAGGGAGACAGTGTGGATGCAGGAACTACTGTTGTTTATAACAGACCTGTTATGTGCAAGACTATTATACTTTAAAACACTGGGTTGAATGATACAAACTTGAATTATTTGTAGGTCAAAATGATCAAAATATCAGCAATTGTGTCTGACTCATCCTAATGCATGCATGTAAAGTCTCCAAAAAAATACTAGAAGGAGTTACTAGGTTTGCTTGTTTATGGATTTTTCCAGCTTTTTTTGAAATATAATAGATATATAACATTGTGTAAGTTTAAGATGTACAGTATGTTGATTTGATGCAATTATGTTTTGCACAATAATTATCATCTTAGTGTTTGCTAATACCTCCATCAAATCACATAATGACCATATCTTTTTTGTGGTGAGAATATATAAGATACACTCTCCTAGTAACGTTTAAGTATATAATATAATATTATTAGCTATAATTCTCATTCTGCACATTAGCTCCCCAGAACTTATTCATCTTGGATGAATTGTATGTTGGATGTTAATTGGATGTTTGTAACTTTTGACCAATATCTCCCCATTCTCCCCACTCTGGTTACTACCACTTTACTTTCTCTATGAGTTTGGTTTTTTGTTTGTTTGTTTTTTAGTTTCCACGTGTAAGTGCTATCATACAGTATTTGTCTTTGACATATTTCACTTAGCATAATGACTTACGTTCCATCTATGCTGATGCAAATGGCAAGACTTCTGTCTTTCTCATGGCTGAAAAATATTCACACACACACACACACACACACACACACACACACACACACCATTCATTGGTTGATGGACATTTAGGTTGTTTTCATATGTTGGCTACTGTGGATAGTGCTACAATGAACATGGGGAGGCAAGTAGCTTTTCATAATCCTGTATTCATTTCCTTTGGATATACAACCAGAAGTGGGATTGCTGGATTATAAGGTATTTACATTTTTAATTTTTTGAGGAATTCCCACATAGTTTTCCATATGGAAAAAAGAATTCTACATTTAGATTTCTACAGTGTACAAGGGTTCCCTTTTCTCCACATCTTCACCAACATGTAGCTCTTGTCTTTTTGAGGATTGCCATTTTGACAGGCGTGAGCTGGGATTCACATATGTCTGAGGATTCGTGAGTTGAGCAACTTTTCATGTACTTGTTGGCCATTTGTATGTCTTCTTTGGAAAAATGTCTGTTCATTTCCTCTGCCCACTGTCAAAACTTTTAAGTTGTATTTTAGTTTAATTTTGTTTTGTTTTTGCTATTGAATTGTATAAGTTCTTTATGTATTTTGGATGATAGCTCCTGATCAGGTGATTTGAAGATATTGTATCCCATTCCATAGGTTGCCTTTTCATTTTGTTGATCATCTCTTTTGCAACCCAGAAGCTTTATAATTTGGTGTAGTCCCATTTATTAATTTTTGCTTTAGTTGATTGTGCTTTTGGTATTGCATCAAAAAAAACAGTTGCTGAGACCAATGTCAAGGAGATTTTCCCCTAAGTTTCCCTCCAGGAGTTTTATGGTTTCAGTTCTTATGTTTAAATATTTAACCCATTCTGAATTAATTTTTGTGAGTGGTGTAAGGTAAGGTTCCAATTGCATTCTTCTGTATGTGGTTTTCCAATTTCCCACCACCATTTATTGAGGAGACTATCCTTTCCCCGTTGCGTATTTGGCTTCTTTGTGAAATGTTGGTTGACCATACATGTTGGGTTTATTTTGGGGCTCTTTATTCCATTTCATTGGTCTGTTTGTCTATTTCTATATCACAACCATACTGCTGTGATCACTACAGCTTTGTAGTATAGTTTGAAATCAGTAAGTGTGTCGCTTCTAGTTTTGTTCTTTCTCAGTATTGCTTCGTCTAAATGGGGTCTTTTGTGGTTTCATACAAATTTTAGGACTGTTTCTTTCTATTTCTGATTCTAATTCGCTAATGACACTTTGATAAGAGTTGCATTGAATCTGTAGATGACTTTGGAGAGTATGGACATTGTAACAATATTAATTCTTCTGATCCATGAACATGAGATATCTTTCCTATTGTTTGTGTCTTCTTCAGTATTTTTAAAATTTTTTTAACGTTTATTTATTATTGAGAGAGAGACACACAGAGCATGAGCAGGGGAGGGGCAGAGAGAGGGGGAGACAGAATCCAAAGCAGGCTCCAGGCTCTTAGCTGTCAGCACAGAGCCCGACACGGGGTTCGAACTCACAAACCGTGAGATCATGGCCTGAGCCAAAGTCGGTCGCTCAACCAACTGAGCCACCCAGGCACCCTTTCTTCAATATTTTTTTTTCATAAAAATCGTGCAGTTTTTACCGAACATATCTTTAATCACGTTGCTTAAATTTATTCGTAAGTATTTTATTGGTTTTGCTGTTAATGTGAATGGGATTGTTTTCTTTATTTCTTTATCAGTTGTTTTGTTGTCAGTATGTAGAAATGCAACTATTTCTGTATGTTAATCTTGTATCCTGCAAACTTTACTAAATTTGTTCATTCAGTTTTTTGGTGGAGTCTTTAGGATTTTCTTTAAATAAGACCGTATCATCTGTAAACAAAGACAATTTTACTTCTGTCTTTCCAATTTGGATGCCTTTTTTTTTTTCCTGCCTTGTTTCTTTGGCTTGGACTTCCAGTAGTATGTTGAACAAGAGTGGTGAGAATGGGCACCCTTATCTTGTTCCTGATTCTACAGGAAAATCTTTAAAGCTTTCACCATTGAGTATGATGTTGGCGGTGGCTTTGTCGTATATGGTCATTATAGTGTTGAGATATGTCCCTTCTACTCCCATTTTTGGGGTGTTTTTATCATGAAAGAATGGTATTTGCCAAATGCTTTTTCTGCACCTACAGAAATAACAATTTTATTTTTATTCTTTCACCTATGAATGTGGTGTATCACATTAATTTATTTGCATGTGTTGAACTACCTTTTCATCCCACAACTTATATCTTGTTGTATTGTGTATCCACCAACATGTTCCTATAGCTAAAGCTATTTTCAATACTTTTGTCATTTAGCCTGTATAGTGAAGTAGTTAACAAACTACCATATTATAGTATCAGAACATTCTGAATCTGACTGTATGCTTACCTTTACCAGTGTGTTGCATATTTTCATATGTTTTCACATTACTAATTGGTATCTTTTCATTTCAACTGGGAGAACTCCTCATAGTGTTTCTTGTAAGGCATGTTTAAAGGTGATGCATTCCCTCAGCTTTTGTTTATTAGGGGAAGTTTTTATCTCACCTTCATTTCTGAAGGACATCTTTGCTGGGCAAAGTACTTTTGGTTGGCAGTTTCTTTCAGGACTTTGAATATATCATCCTATTCTCTCCTGACCTGTAAGGTCTCTCTAAGAAATTTACTGATAGCATTATATAGGTTTCCTTGTATGAGATTTTTTTTTCCTCTTGATGCTTTCATTATTTATTTATATATTTTTATTTGGGAGAGAGAGACAGAGGGAGAGAGAGAGAGAATTCAAGCAAGCTCCACACCCAGTGCAGAGCTTGATGTGGGGCTCAATCCCATGACCCTGGGATCATGACCTGAGCCGAAGTCAAGAGTTGGATGCCTAACTGATTGAGCTACCCGGACATCTCTCTCTTGCTGCTTTAAAAATTGTCCCTTTGTCTTTGATTTTAGACAGCTTTTTGACAATGTATCTTGGAGTAGATCTTTTTGGCTTGAGGTTTTGTGATGAGCTATTAGTTTCATAAACTTGGGTGTCCAAATCTTTTCCCAGGTTTGAGAAAGCCTCAGCTATTATTTCTTTACACAAACTTTCTATCCATTTCTCCCAAAGAGATGCTAGGTTTAAAAAATACAATAAAACCTTGGTTTTTGAGCATAGTTAATTCTGGAAACGTGCTTGTAATCCAAAGCACTTGTATATCAAAGTAAATTTCCCCATAAGATGATTCGTTCCACAATCCAAAAATATTCATACAAAAGTGGTTACAATACTGTAATGTAATACAAAATGATACAGAAAATACAAAATATAAAAAATAAACAACTTAACCCACACTTACCTTTGAAAATCTTCATGGTTGGTGTGAAGGAGACAACAGAGAGGAGGGTTATTGTGTAGGACGACTTTCACCATCACTAACAGAATCACTGCTATCCATTGACTCAATGGAATCTTTTTCTTTTTGTGCAACTTCAGCGAGGAATCTATCCAATGACACTTACTCTTGCCTCCTTTTTGAGGATTTCGTGGAAATGTGACACTGCATTGTCGCGAAACAGATTCACTGCACACATTGCTACAGTTTTATTAAGGTGGTGCTTTTCTATAAAATTTTGCACTGTTCCCACATTTTACTCATCTCCCCAATCTCATTTGAAGTGAGGGATTCCTCACCTTTTCTTCCTCCTCCGCAGAGAGATGCAGACCTAGACTTCTTACATCTCGCAATTTTGGCCACTCGTATACCTCGTTTGTACCTCTCGATGGTTTCCTTCTTAACTTCCACCGTGATCTTCTCCTTCTTCCCGCCTTTCTTTTTAGCCTTTTTCTGCATGGAGGCCATTGTACACTTACACTTGTGTCGTCTACAGTATAGTATCAATCAACTCTTGTCCGGGTTGCCTGTGTGGCTCAGTCGGTTAAGCGTCGGACTTCGGCTCAGGTCATGATCTCATGCTCCTGAGTTCGAGCCCTGCCTCAGGCAATGTGCTGACAGCTTAGAGCCTGGAGCCTGCTTCCGATTCTGTGTCTCCCTCTCTCTCTGTCCCTCCCCCGCTCATGCTCTCTCTCTCTCTCAAAAATAATAAACATTAACATTTTTTAAAAAATATTAACTCTTGTCATATACTGTATTTAATGTAACTGGCAATAAGACAGCAGAAGAGAGGGTCTATATCTGCAGGCAGCCTGGCCTAGAATGAAGCAGAGCATTCCTGAGCTTACTCTTTTCTTGAAAAGCAAAGTACTGTCCATAGGTGCTTTGACAAAAAAATACACTAATGCCAGTGTGGGGCACCTTCCAATGTTCCGAAAAATCGCTGATTTCTGTCAAACACTGCGATCTGAGACTGAGCCTCTGAGCATGGGAGAAGATCACCCACAAGCCTGGAGAGAGAGAGAGAGAGAGAGAGGAAACATTGGCTCAGTTGTGATCATGTGACATTCAGCATCACGTATTACTCGTATTGCAAGACATCACTCGCTTATCAAGCTAAACTTCATTAGAAGTGTTTGCTCTTGCGGAACACCCGCGGAACAAGTTGCTTGCAATCCAAGGTTTTACCGTGTAAGCAAATCAAAAGAGCAATCCTAGTTAAAAGAAAGAAAAGTTTTCACTTTATCTTCTGTAGTTGGGAAGGTGCTTAAACAAACCGTCAGTCTTGTTTTGAAATTCAAGGTATTGGGAAACAGCATTCAATTTTGCAAAGGCTCGGTGGTTCCAGAAGGGAGACGTCAGGCCTCAAGGAGGGAATTATAGTGGGGTTTTGTTCAACAGAACTTCTCCTATCAGTTGGGGGAGGTATTGTAGGATCTGTGCTGGAGTATCGATAATGGAAAATCATGATAATCTTGTCCTTTGATTCATAAGTTGACAAAATTCAGCCCGTGCTGGCCTAAAGATTCCTTTTGCATGAGGTATGGAGGAGAGTTTCTCTAAGGAGGTGACATTTGAACCTGGCCTTACAAGGACGTATTTCTTTTACTTAAGTGGAATGCTTGAATGACACCCTGCCTACAAACATGAGTTCCTTGAACAGCAACCCTTTCTCTATTGTTCACTGGCATTCATTAAATATTTGGTGAATGAGCTTATTGAAAGTCATAGGCCCAGAAAGAGCTCAAGTGGATGCCATTCTGTTGATTTCTTATTTGTGGCTTTCTATGCTAATTGACAACAGTCTATTAGCCATTCTTCCCTTGGCCTGCACTTGTCTGAATCAGCTGGTATCAGCCCAGATTCGGAGGAACCGAGCTTGCAGAGGAGGCCTTCCTTCAGAGAGGGCTGTGGGGAAGAGAGAAGCTTGGTCAGTGTGTCGGGGAAGGAGATCTGGTTCCTGTGGACCCTTAATAGAGAAAAGTGCAAGCTGCCCCCTTGGGAATTCAAAAGGAATGTCCCCTGTACAGAATGAAGGGATGGGGATGGGGGCTTTGAGTTACTATGCACCGTGAACTAGAAAACGTGAACCTGAATGAATGTGGAAAAAAGGCTGGGATATTCTTCTTGAAGCACGGAAGCAAAAATACCAAACTCATATTATATTCTGAACTTCTTTGAAGGTTCACCTTAGGATTCATCTCTCCCTAAAATGTTCCTTGTTTTTATACTGTAGTGTTCTCCATTCTCTTGTTCACTGATTTCTTCTTAAATATTGCTATGTGCCCACTAAGTGGGTCTGCACCCATGAGTGGAGGGGTAAGGTCCTAGCTCACAGGGGGCTTACCTTCTAACAACACCCATGGTGTCAATGCTAGTGTCCTTTTCTGGAAGACATGTTCAGGTGAGGGCACTGAAGCCAGAGGTTAAGGACACACAGTTGGTATGATGGAACCGGCATTCTGACCCATAGCTCCCACTTTACTCCAGCAAGTGGCCTTCAACTGGACCATCCTGGTACACGCTGGTTTTTATGCCCCTCAGAATCACTGCCTAGAACTGTTCAGACTCTGGACAGCCAGGGCCAGCCACAGGGTGTCCCTTTCTTGTGTCTTTTGGAGTGATTAGCACAGGACTGTAGAACTCCTCAAGGTGACCTGCGTTGATTATGACCTGGCTTGTTGGGAAAGAGTTCTCTATTCTGCCTGGCCCCAGGCACGACCTTGCTAGACTTTGATTCCTAATTCTGGCCACGCACACTGAAGAGAAATGGAGGGAAAGGGGACATCTTTGCGATGAGCAGGGAGGCATCTGCTGCGAGCCAGGAATCAGGCCAGGCCTGGGTTGCTGGAGTGAGGAGGGCATCGGGGTCAACTCCAGACCTTTAGCAGGTCATTGTGAGACTGGGCAGCAGCTACATAAACGTCTCACGGAGAGTCATGGAAAGGAAGGCACAGGGCCTCAGGAGAGCAGCTTGCGGGTGGCTGATTCAGGCTGTTACCCCACGAGATGCATTTGAGCCAGGCCTGAAGGAGGGAGAAAGAAGGATGTTTAGTCACTGGTTACAGGGGCAAGCCAGAAGGAGAGGGCAAGGACCACACAGGGACATGGCATGTCTTATAGTGCAGTCACGATGTAGGCTTTGTGCAAATGCCTCCAAGTCGACAAGGGCACATGCTTACCGAGAGCTGAGGGCCTGGGGGCACCCTGGGAAAATGTGTGGACTTTACTATGTAGGTCACTCACGGCCATTTTGGCGGAGATGGTAACAAAGTCCCGGTGACAAGGTATGTTTCAGAAAGATCACTCAGGGCGCAGGAGAGATGGAAGGGGATTATGGCAGTGGGTGAGAAAGAGGCCGGGGGTCTGTGCTAGCGCATTGCCCAACATGAAAAATGGAGATGCTTCCCAGGGGACTAACTGTTCAGGGAAGGAGAATGGAAAGAGACTCTGAGGGCTGCTGGGCGCCTGGCTGGCTGGTGAGCCACCGGGTGCGAGCCTCTGAGGTCCCAGAGAGAGATTTGAGCCAGAGATGCAATTGTAAGAATTATCAAGGTATACATGCCCTGGACGCCATGGGCGTGGGTGAGATCAGCCGGGCAAGTGAAGAGTGGAAACCAAGACTAGAAAGGTAGGCAATACCTGCATTAAGCACCTGGGAAGCAGGGGCCACCAAAGCAGGCAGAGAAGATGGAAGGAGAGAGGCTTATCTCGAAAGCCAGGGTAGCAGAATCTTCTAGAAGGTAGAGGAGAGCAGAACTCATGATGAAACTCGTGGAGGTTGATCCATTTTCAAGAATACTCTGCTGTGCTCCGTGCTGCGCTTCTCACTGTGAAACTTCTGTGCCTTATTAAATACCCTCCCAGGCTCCCCCAAATCTGTGTGCTTGGGCAGCATGGGGTTGCCCCTCCGAGTCCGGAATGGACTTCTCTTTATTGGAAATCGAGGTCATGTCACTTAACAAAAGACAGAGTTCCTGAGAAAACGGAATCTGCTTGCCTGTGCTAAAAGTCATCAGGGAAAGAAAGGCCGAGAGTCTGTCGCTGGCTCTCCAGCACGGAACCTACTTTTGGGCACCCCATCCTCCGTTGAAAAAATTAATCTGTAAATAGTTTATTAAGGTCGGAAATGCTGCCAGCGACCCTTTGAAAACAGATACAACATCTTTAAGAGATTGCAAAGGTAAATCTTATTGTCTGGGGAAATGACTTCTGCACAGTTATTTCTTTTATTGCTCTGCTGAATGTGACGGCATTACTGAGTTTAATAAATCCTAGTGTATCTCTCAGGCCATGTAGGCTGATATAAATATCTCCAGTTATGTCACATTACCACCTTTGTACAGCTATACTGGGCGCTGATGACTGGGGTCTGATAAATGCAAAACCTCATTTGGTTTGTGAGTGATTGAGCGCTAACACTGTTTAGATTTCTTAATATACTTGTATTAGCATGAATAAGTAATGAGCGTGCCAGGCTTTTTTGAATATTTGATTGTATCTTTGTAATGGATTTGTGTCTCTCTCTTTGTGCTAATGTCATTGTAACTTTGTTGGTGTCATAACTCCAAGCCCCGGTAATTGATCTTTATCACCCCGTCTTGAGTCAATCACCCTCTCCTTGCCGAATTGTCGCCCGCTTGTGTCTTTCTTCCCTGCACGACTCTGCGTGTTGTCTTTCCGAGAAGAGGTCCTGGTCACCACGCCATCCTCAGAGAATGCCTTTCCTGCTTCTCGAAGGGTAGGTTGTAGATTTTCAACTGAGGTGGAGGGAGCCAAAGGTTGAAAGTTGACCATGCCACCAAATCTGAGCCACGTCCAGCCTCTTATCCCCAGCAATGCCCTGCCAGCCTGTTCATTAATGTGGGGCTTCTGGGTCCAATCATTGTAAAGGCCCCTATAAACCAGGAGGCTCTGAGACAGAGAAGTCCCCTTTCCTAAGTCTAGAAAGGGTCTACGGTATTCATAAAATCTCCTCCTATAACGAGGGCTTCTTGCCTGACACGAATAGAGCACAAAAACCTTGTCCTTATATGCAAAGGTCACATCTTGGATGCTTGTGGGGGTTGTCCTCTTCTGGAAGATGACTTAACTTCTCAGACCAGGTAAGTAACTAATATTCTGGATCACATACGTAGCAAAAACAGTTCCCAAGCTGCAAGCCCGAATCCACATGCAGAGGTGGCCACCAGGACGTGTGGGCCCCTGGGTGCCCAGCGAGGATCTCAGTGATGGTGCAGCACCTCGCGTTCACGGGGCAGGGGAAGTGGCACGTAGATGCTACGTTAAACTCGGGAAGAAGCGTGAGCAAACGCGCGTCAAGTGCAGGGGCCGGCTTGTGTTTCCATCGCCCTGCAAAGTCACTTAGTTAAGTAGGAGCCATGGCTGGAAATGAATCCGTTAGTGATGATCAGGGGTTAGAAATGTGTTTGAGGGGCGCCTGGGTGGCTCAGTTGGTTAAGCGTCAGACTCTTGGTTCCAGCTCTGGTCACGATCTCGTGGTTTGCGGTTCAAGCCCTGCATCCGGGTCTGCACCGACAGTGAGGAGCCTGCTTGGGATTTTTCTCTCTCCCTCTCTCTATGCCCCTCCCCTCTTCTCAAAATAAATAAATAAAACTTAAAAAAATGTGTTTGAGTTTTCCTATGTTCCGTATCACAGCAGAAGTTGGCAGAGATGGTACTTTCATGAAATGATGGTTACGACGTGTTCGCCGGATCTCTGGTACACAAATAAACAATGAGTATTATTATCGCCATCATCATAATGAACCTGGCTCGAACGTCTAGTGACTTTATACTAATGCTTTTGGTTTCTAGCCATAGTATATACAAACTGATATATTGGTTGGGCCATTTTGTTTTTTCGGCAACGATTCTTCCCCCTCGCCCCCATTTAGTATCCTCAACCTGACCCTCTCCACTGGCCTCTTTCTGTTTTACTGCTGAGCTTTCACAGAACTCTTCTCTGTACCCTTGGCCTCTGCCTTCCTGTCTCCTGTTAGCTGCTCAGAGCCCAGTGGTCCTGCTGCCTTGCTTGGCGTTGCTGACTCTGTTTTTCGTGGGCGCCAGGGACAGCCTGGTCGCTGGGTCTCAGGTTTTCCTCTGTGCTCTGCCTCACCCCCCTGCCCCACAGCTCTGGTCTCTGGGGTCGGCCTTTCCTGCTTGAACCCAACCTTCAAGCCTTTTTATCTTGGCCTCTGGGACCCACCTTCTTTTCCCTTCCTGTCCCAGACCTCCTGAGCCCCCCAGGAACGCGACCTGCTGCTCTCCTTTCCTCATTGGCTGCACGTCCTTTGGATGTTCTCACCTGTGAATTTGGGCTGAGTTGTGCCACCCCCCCAACACATACATATGTTGAAGCCCTAAACCCAGTGCCTCAAAATGTGGCTGTATTTGGAGATGGGGCCTATGAAGAGGCAAGTCAGTTAAAATGAGGCTGCTAGGGTGGGCCCTATTTTATCTGACCGGTATCCTTAGGAGAAGAGGAGATTTGAGCACATCAAGAGCCACCAGGGATGTGTGCACATGGAAGAAGGACCATGTGAGGGCGAAGGGGGATGATGGGCATCTGTGAGCCAGGGAGAGAGGCGTCAGGAGAAACCAAAGCTACCGGCATCTTGATCTTGAACTTCCCGCCTCCAGCACTGAGGGAAAATAAATGTCTGTTGTTAGACCCCTAAGTCTGTGTATCTAGTTATAGCAGCCGGAGCAGATTCATGTGTCTACCCTCTGATCGCTCAGGCCCGGGGAGGCACGTGCACTGTGAGTGTCCGTCTTGGACCCGTGACCTGAGGGTCCACTGGCCTGTTGGACCTCTACAGTGTGGGTTGGAGGAAATGTTTGCTCCTCTTCCGGCAGGCTTAACCTGAGTGTGCCAGGAGACAGGAGAAGGGGCCAGCAAGAAGGAGGAGACAAAAGGTGCTGGAATGAGAGGGCATTTGGGGATCTGGAGGAGGGGCAGAGAGATCGAGAGCCAGGAAGGCACTGGGACCGGAACACATCTGTTCTTTTAGGATGGGCGCTTCTTTTTGGACGGAATCCGTTCGTGATGATGAGGACGTAAAAGTGTGTTCCGAAATTCCCTGGGTCCCTGGCTCTGCCACAGAAATCCAGGCTCAGGTAGTTGTGAGAGGATGAATGACATTAAGCGTGCTGCCTTTGCTCTTTCTGGAAGTAGGGAGGGGTCCCTGGACGCACAGGGAAAGTGCGTGGGGTCACTGTGGGCTGTGGCCCCAGCGGTCACCAGCCCCAGCCAGAAGGAGGGTCTGAACGGGGCTGTTCAGCATAGACGTGCAGATGGCTGCACCAGCTCGGAGACTTCACCACTCTGTGGCCCACGGCCGACGTGAGGCAGAAGTGAGGTGGGCGCGCCTTGGGGTCTGGGAAGCTCCAGTATCTCTGGTGCAAGGTCACGTCCCAGAGGAAGGCTCTGGGATGAAAGTAAACCAGCTTCAACTTCCCTGATGAACAAAGGGAGTTAACGGGACCCTGACCCAGGGAGGGTCGGCATCCCCACAGGTCTCTGGGGAGTGAATTAAAAGTAGACTGGGCTGGGGAAGGGGCCGAGGTGAACAGTAAAGGGTCTTCCGTCAGAGGAGGGGTAGGCACCTTGCCCCTCAGAGGGGGAATTATCGAATGACAAGACCAAGGAGAAAAATCAGCACAGGATGAAAGAGAACGTTCCCCGGGTGGATTAGGAGTTGCAGAGAGAGTGCAGCCAGACGGGGGCTCAGCGGGGCAATCCCACCTCACGCCCTCACGTTTTTAAGGATGAGAGGGGCGATGAGAAGCCCCCGC
The DNA here is from genome assembly GCF_022079265.1 of Lynx rufus. Lineage (NCBI taxonomy): Eukaryota > Metazoa > Chordata > Mammalia > Carnivora > Felidae > Lynx > Lynx rufus. The sequence goes on from NW_025814830.1 coordinate 17,111,056, forward strand.
CGCCTAGTCAGATAGGTCAGTAGACCCCAAACGCTGCTCTTTGGAGGCTGATTCCACTTTCTAAAAATGGGCAGGGCCTGGAACCCATTCCTTCTTTCTCCTTCAAAACCACACGGTGAAGTTTTTAGCAAAAGATTCAAGGATCTTTTGAGGCCAATGGGATACTCTACATGCATATTTCATTTTTAAAAAAGCATATAAGGATATGACACGAGTCCTATATTTCTGGTGTCATCATTCCTGCTTTGCACCGGGTAGGAATACCTTGCCTGCTATTTTCATTTTTATCATGGAAATGAATGAGTCACCCTGAACCCGGGTGTCCTCTTTTCTCGCCTTTTCTAAATAGTCTTTTCCTCTGATGCAGTTGTGTAGAGGAAACACACACGCACACGCACCCACACACCGCAGCCAGATGCATTCTGATCTCCCCTGTTCGGCTGCAATCAGGCCTCTCCCACTCTATGTCACATGACGATGGGGAAAAAAATGTGTTAAAAAAGAAACTCTCTCGTTTGTGTGTGTTATCTTCTCCATGAGCCATCAGTAGAGTTGAATGCCTATAGCGAGCCAACTGCTCTGTAGATTTTGTCCTGATTATTAAACACGGAATGTGAAGAGCTAAGCATATAGAAGGAAGAGTTATTCTCTAGTTTATGTAAAGTCAGCAGCGAAAATAAAAATTGTGGCATGTACATAGATGTTTATTTGCTTTACCTTATAGTCTCACTGCAGAGCTCTGTCTTCTGCGCCAAAGTTTTTTTTTTTTCCCCAGCGATGACAATGGATTATTTCTGTAAGCAAGTGCTCTATCCATTATTAAATTGATTATTCAAATCTCATTTAAAAAAAGAAGCCAGATGGCAATTTTCCATTATTTGTTGCTACTGACAACCACCAACCCTAAACCGAAAGATTTTCCCTTTTTTTTCCCTTCTACTGCTGCATTTTCATGAGGACTGAACGTAGCACCCATATTGGAAACAAATAGCCAATTACCAAACAAGATTGTCGTTATTGATTATTTTAGAATCATCTTTGCATTGACAGAGCCGTTGTTCTTTTGATGATTCCATAATTGACTTATCTATATTCAGGCACGATAACTTTGCTCCCCGTCGCCACTCGGATGTGAGCATTACTGTTGTTACTCAGTTGTCATGACAGCAAGAAACATGTTTTTACATGTCCAGCGTCCTGGTTATTTTAAGATCCTAATAAGTATGCCTTGCTAATGAATCAGAATAATGGCGATCCTGAAAAATAATGATTTTTGAAATTCTAAGGAGGCTTAAAATCTAAGCGCGAGATAATTGCTTGCACTTGTGATAATCATGAAGCATGTTCCTTACACCACGTGCACTCACGTGCGCACTCACACACGTGACCTCGTCCTCTTCTCTCTGTGAGGGCGTTTGCACATTTGTATTTGGGAGCTAGCACGCTCCGTGGAGGTGGAACTTCCCCTGGAGTACCTTTCAAAGCCAGCATATGTCCAGATCATCTCATGGCGGGGGCCGTGGTTAGCATGTTTGTGCTTTTAGGAACTTACTGTGGGGATCCATTTTCAAATTCTTCAGTTGCTAATTTTTAGCACTGTGTGTGTGTGTGTGTGTGTGTGTGTGTGAATCTGCCTCTTTAGATGTCTTCTGCTTGTGGGTGTGTCCAAGTGGGATTTGTTTTAAGTAACTGAAACGAGGAAGGTCACACTTCTAATTGAGTGGATTCTTGCAACTCGCAAATGTTGGCCCTTCCAAGACTCCAATGCCACCTGATATTCTGGGTTGGTTGATCTTGCCAGGAGAAAGGGCATTCAAGTTACATACAAGAGACTTGTCTGCTGGAACTAAGAAGCACACGGGCACAAAAGTCTTTGGAGGCGTCCTCGGCAAATGCAACTGCCTCTCTAAGTTCGAGGGGATTTTTAAAACCATCTGATGAATAGTCAGTTAATTCCCTTGGTACTGAGGAGGAACTCAACAGTTTGAGCTGTGGCACTTAATTCGAATTCTGGCCAAAAGAATTCAGCTCCTTCTGTCTCATAAACTCAGGATTATAAGATTGGGATTGTTTCTCTTTCAGAGAATGCCTGGTTGTTAAGAGACCGCAAGGTAGGAGACAGGCTGCCTCCTTTTCTAGTTGTTTCTGGAGGGCTTCCAAATAATTTAACAGCTAATAATCAGCTCCAAACTGAATGTACCTCATGAACGACTCCCTCCACCCTCTCAAAGTGAAATGCCTCTTTAGCATCAAGAAGCATTTTTGGTAGGAAGACTTTACATATTGTTAACCAGAAATACACTCCGGTTCTGCAATTCAGAATATCTGTCCTGGCAATTGTAAGAAACAAAATATTAACATATAAATGCTCTAATGGTAAAATGCGCTAGTGTACGTGTTAAGTTTCTAATCAAACATTGCAAAAATGCATTAATCAGTATTTCATAGTTCATTACAGTCTGACTAATTTTGAAATCCCTCATGTAAATTGATTAAATGTCTTCTGCAGGCAGATAAATGGGCTTTTGTTTTAAGCAACCTTTACTGAGAAAACCATAATTCTCTGGGACTCAGTTCTTGTGCATTTGTGACGGGCGGTCTTGTAGGCTAGCTCTAGATAACGTAGAATTTTCCTGTTTGCCACTGGACCTACAAGCTGGCTGTGACACACTCTATGGGTCTAAGTATTTAGTGAGCACCTACCCTGTGCCCAAGTTGGTGCTAAGTACTGAGAGACCAAATAAGAGAAGCAGGGGAGACACAGTCCTTTCCCTCATGTATGTGAACAATGATAAGCAAGAACTATACACACTTGACCAAGACTGGTTTATAAGCTTTCTTTATTTTCCTAAAATATGAACCAACTCTAATATTTAAAAAAAAATTTAAATTTTGATTCCTTTTTTTTTTTTTTTGAGAGAGAGAGAGAGACAGACGGAACGTGAGCTGGGGAAGGACAGAGGGAGACACAGAATCTGAAGCAGGCTCCAGGCTATGAGCGCAGAGCCAAAGGCGGGGCTCGAACTCGTGAACCGCGAGATTGTGACTTGAGCCGAAGTCGGATGCTCAAACAACTGAGCCACCCCGGTGCCCCTAAGTAGCTTTTTTTAAAAGGCAGGTGGTTATTTATTTTCGGGATTCTGGAGTTGTTTTCATGGGAAATCAGGCAGAAGCCAGGAGCATCTGGAACCAGAGAAAATTGATACTCTCAGGACTTTCTGTCTTTACCTCTCTTGACCTGCTTCCATGCGTGTCAACCTCTCCATAAGACTGACACCTTTTCCCAGGTAGTTCTGAGCTTATCTCCCAGTGGAAAGAAGCTGACTCCATGAGCTCCAGTTAGAAACTCCCCAGGAGTGACTCTGATTGGCTCGGCCCACGCCCTTTGACCAATCACTGGGGCTTCCCGATGCCTGTATGTAATTAGCTTAGCTGGGTTAATTTCCCACAACCTCAGACCAGAGATGGGGATGAATGAGTCCGGGTCTCCTGCCAGCTCCTTGGGACATAAGGGCAGCAATGAGAATCAGATGTGCTACTTGAGGAAGGGGACTAGCTTGTATAACCATGAAGGGGGCGGGGGGCAGAGGATTGGGAGGTATACGGAGGTGGTCTGAGCACACCTAGTTGGGGATTGGGTGGGAAGATCTGACCCAGGGTGACGATGTGTGTGGGGACTTTAAGAAATATGAGACATAGGAGTGGCAGGACTATGTCCAAGTAGTGGTAGGACTATAGGCCAAATATAGTAGGACTTGGAGGCCCATCAGAAAGCTTACCCTTGAGTGGTTAGGAAACAGGGAAATATTGGATGTTCTAGACAGAAGAGCAGAAAGGTGATCTGAGCGAAGCTGGATGGATGGAGGTGAGGTCTAAGAGATGTAGTTTGTTTGAGGCTGGTGCCATGATCTGAGAATGAGGGGAAGAGAGAAGGGTCCAGGAGTGGCAATATGGAGCCGGTGAATCCCGTGGCCTTCTCCTACAAAGAAATAGGGTCTCGGGCAAGGAGGGAGGCGCTCGAACTTGAGAATTTTGAAGGGTGAGGTACTTGGGAGAGAAATCTATTTAGTGGGATGTAATAATAAATGATAACTGTAAGGATAGCTCACATATAGTGAGTGTTTTTACGTTCCAGGCACTGTTCTAAGCGTTTGCACGCAATAACTCATTTAACTGGGCCCAACGACTCTATCAGGGAGACGGTGTTATCATCCCGCTTTTACAGATAACGAAATTGGGGCACAGAGAGCTAACGAGTATGTTTATAGTCACACAGGTATGTCGTAGGGCTGGCTTCTGAGCCCAGAGGTCGGGCTCCATAGTCTACTCAGAATGAGTTCAGTGGATGCCAGGCTGAACTTCAATGACATTGGCCCACCCCACTCGTGATGCCCAGGTTGGCAGAGAAGGTTTAGAAGGACTTGGGAGAAGGGAGAACGGCTCAGAAGAATAAACACAATTGGAGACTCAGTGGGATTGAGAGATGAAAAGTCAAAAAAGAGATTCTACATCCCAGACTCGGAGAGCTGAGAAAAGACACACCCATTCATCAATGCTGATTTGTTTGCCAAAAAAAAGTGGCTTTATTTAAGTGGCTTCAGAGTGATGCCTGAGGAGTTTCTAACTGGAGCTCATGGGAAAAGGCTTTGTCACAGTCTTGCTTTTAAAAACAATTTTTTAAAAAATATATACTTTTTTTTTTTTTTTTGGGACAGAGAGAGACAGAGCATGAATGGGGGAGGGGCAGAGAGAGAGGGAGACACAGAATTGGAAACAGGCTCCAGGCTCCGAGCCATCAGCCCAGAGCCTGATGCAGGGCTCGAACTCACGGACCGTGAGATCGTGACCTGGCTGAAGTCGGACGCTTAACCGACTGCGCCACCCAGGCGCCCAAAAAATATATACTTTTAAAGTCTATTAATTTATTTGAAAGGAGAGAAAGAACACAAACAGGGGAAGGGCAGAGAGGAGGAGCGAGAGAGAGAGAAAGAATCCCAAGTAGCCTCCACACCATCAGGGCAGAGCCTGACGTGGGGCTCGAACTCACGAACTGTGAGATCATGACCTGAGCTGAGATCAAGAGTCAGATGTTTAAGTGACTGTGCCACCCAGGCCCCCCATGGTCTTGCTTTTTGACAAAAGAAAGACTAAGGAGTATGTCATCCCAGTGTGGAACCCAGATCCTTGGTTCAGTGGGTTAAGTGCTTTCAGGTGGGAGCATATGGGCTTTTGTGATAATATTTTCATTTTAATGCATATCAGAAGAAACATAATAACTTGAATATGAAAATCATGAATTTGCTGGAGCTCATGTTTAGAATGACAATACTTTTTTTTTTAAGTTAGGCAAATTTTTTAAAAAAGTAAATTTTAGAATAGACAGTTTATAGGTAGGGCAAAAATGCCGAGGTGGAGTTGAGAATATTATTTTGGGGAAACTTTGGGCCAAGGTCACGTGTCCAGTGTCCTGGCCCCAGAGAGCAGGTCCCAGCCCACCTTGATTTATAACCAGACCCTCACCTCCCTGCTCGGGCACATTCTTTCCTTCATGGCAGCCCAGAGCTGACTTCCCTCCATTGCCAAGCACACCAGGGAGTGCCCCTAACCTTGAACTTTTCATTCCTGCTTTCCTCCCATCTGCTCTGCCTCCGTATTTATTTCTCCTTATCAGAATCCTACTTATCACTGCAGAATCCTATGCTTTCCCTTACTTATTCCCAGGGTAGCAAACGCCAGTGCCTACCTGGGCCATGGCAAAGATCCAGGGGAAGCCGACAGGGGAGACAGGCAAATAGAATGCCTACAAGTCCTGGCTGTCCCGAGAAAACGCAGAGTCAGGCTAGATTTGGTTTTCAGGCTGCCATTTGCCACTTCTATCGTGTTTACGGGGCACATGCGAGTGTCAGTCACAGGTGACAAAGGAGGTGCACTCGTGAGAGGGTCACATGCTCTGTGGAGGCGTGCACACTCTGTGGACATGAGCACCTGCCCCGTGGGAACACAGTGTGGATGAGCCCCGCCTGTCCTCTGGGAGGCCTTCCCCACTGCCCATTCTTTCCCTCTGGCCTCGAGTTGATTTCTCTTTCCACGACACACACAGATCGGAACCGAGAGGTAGCATCCGGGCTCGCTGGGGAGACCCCAGGAAAATCTGAGGCCACCTCGCCACATGCAGAGACACAGGGATCTCCCAGCTTGGGTGTGAAGGCACGGTCTGGGTGAATCAGGATTCGCAGTTAGTCTGAATCGGCTGTATGTTCAAGGCAAAACCCACCACGGGATCCCACGTGCTGGTGGCCCAGATGTGCGTGTGGAACGCACACGCGGAGCCCCCGCACCAGCTGGCCCTCCTGTGATGACATCGTGGATGATTATCCCCATTTTACAGACGACGGAACATGATGAAAATGGCTGGTGACTGTTCTCTCCTGCCTCTGAGGGTCTCAGCCCCCTCTGTCCTCAGCTCTGTCCCTGGCTGCTGGCTGATGCCTCTTGGGTGGCTTAACTCACTCATCTACAGTGTCTCCAGAAGACAGCCATCTGGACCGGATGCTGGGCAGAGCGGAGGCCATGGGACTCTAGCACTCAGTGGTGGCGGCCTGGCGGGAAGCAGGTGTCACCCGGGGTGGACAGTGGGGCCAGCTGTAATGGATGCTGTCTCCAAGTGCATATCAGGGAGGAAGACGGAAGTGTTCCCAGCCCACATTCTCCAGTGGGCTCTCTTTTTCTGTCCTCAGAGAGAGAATGTGGGGAGAGAATTACCTGCAGGCTCAGTGACCCCAGCCCCAAGGTCCGGAACCAACCATCCAATGCATTTGGAGCGTATGTATGACATGCAAAATCGAATTATGAAATACGGTGTCAGGTGTTCTTTTTAAATATTATTCTTTTTTTTTTTAATTTTTTTTTTCAACGTTTATTTATTTTTGGGACAGAGAGAGACAGAGCATGAACGGGGGAGGGGCAGAGAGAGAGGGAGACACAGAATCGGAAACAGGCTCCAGGCTCTGAGCCATCAGCCCAGAGCCCGATGCGGGGCTCGAACTCACGGACCGCGAGATCGTGACCTGGCTGAAGTCGGACGCCTAACCGACTGTGCCACCCAGGCGCCCCTAAATATTATTCTTAACACGGCACCTCCTTTCAGCAGACGGTCTGGCAGTAGATGGTCTTCAAAGGCCCTCGAGGATCTTAAATGATTCTGCTACAGTCAGATAAAAATAGTTAAAAAAAAAAAACAACAAAAAAAAACAAGGCAAGGCAAACTGATTCTTGAAGTGACTGATTTGTGCCTGACTTTTCACTCCTCTTGGCTAAAATTATTGAAGTTCGGCTGGAATTGTTTTCTTTTGGTTGTCATGACTGATCTCTTCAGTATTCACCATGAGATTCTAGTAACAGGTGGGGCTGGAGGCCACAGCCTTACTGATGCGGGTACATGCAGGCCAGGCCGTCTCCGCAAAGGGCAAGTGGAAGGGACAAGTTTCCTTTGAGCAAATCACAGGGACTCCCGGAGCTGGAATCTGCCCACCAAATGACCTCTGATTATTTTTATGCATTTTATTTATTTATTTTTTTTAACATTTATTCATCTTTGAGAGACAGAGACAGAGCGTGAGTGGGGGAGGAGCAGAGAGAGAGAGGGAGACACGGAATCCAAAGCAGGTTCAAGGCTCTGAGCTGTCAGCACAGAGCCCGATGCGGGACTCGAACTCACTGACTGCGAGATCATGACCCGAGCCGAAGTCGGACGCTTAACAGACTGAGCCACCCAGGCGCCCCAACCTCTGATTATTTTTATTTCTCTTTCAGATTGATCTGAGTAGAAAACACTCTGTGTGAAGAACAAAGTGTCCCCAGTTTACTTTTTTTCTTCTTCCTCAACTTTTCAGTCTGATCTCTTCACTGCCAGATTCTGAGTCTATGGAAAAATTGATCCAATCTCTTCTGTGTGCCGTTAATAAAATTATGATTTAAGTTTTGTCCCCAAGGGCGTCGTGATGGAGAAACCACAGATACGCATTCTTTTGTTGGAAAGACACGGGAGTACTTCTATCCAAATTGTTAGTTCGCCATCATTATCTGATGAGGGAACAAGACATAAAGGTGAGGTTCTGTTTTCAGAGTGAACTTGTTTACCTGGATTCTTCCCCAGCAAGCAATGAGTAAGGCCTGGAACGCATGCCTTTCACGTTTAAAATATTAATAAATCACGGGTGCCAAGTTACTCTCTCTGCGTGTCTAACATTTCCCTTATCCTGCCATCTAAGGGAAGCTTTCATGCCATGCTTCAGTGCCAAGAGCATCTTCCGGGATAAGTGGTAACCTCAGCAGAAAGATGCCTCTCAGGTTGTGTTTCACGTCTTGACAAATCAATAGTTCCAAACCTGCCAGCCCCCACCCGCACTTAGCTCGACTTTAGCTGCGGCCCCACAGAGGCCATGTTGCTTCCTGTGCACCTCCGTGGGTTTCTTTCCTGTAGGGGGCTGTGGATTAATCAGCTCCAGGGACTTATTTCCAGGGGTGGTTTCATCAGGCTCCTTTTCCTACGTGGAGACGAGAGTGAAGTGTGGGTGGCGTTGGGAGGAAGCTGAGTGGACAGGCCGTGCTTCATCCCTCTGTGAGGAAGTGAGGACAGGACATGAACATGGTCTCAGAACATGGCGGATGGAAGGGCGCTGGGCAGCCGTACTGGGGAGACAGCAGCGTGTCCAGCCTTCTCCGTCGGCCAGGAGGAAGTGGGAGCCTTAGCCTGGCACCTTCTGTGACCACGCCTCCTGCTTGGATGGGCTGTCAGGCCATTCCAAGGCTGGGGTTTTATTTGGGAGGCCCTGATGAAGCGTTAAGTGAATCCTGATTGGGTGGAGTGCTTCTGTTTTCCGGGCCAAGGGAATACACAGCTGCTGTCCCAGCAAAGGGCAGCGGGGTGCGTCCTTGGGTACGGAGTATGGCAAACATGTGTTGCTTTTTCCCATCCAGTCCTCGCTGTACTGTTGTTTTTCAGAGGGTAACAACTCTCGAGTTGTCTTCCAGAAAAGACCCGTGCCCTGTCCTCACTGGGTATGGTCTTAGTAGGTCTGTTATCAAAGGGTCCTGTATCCCATCCAGGCCCAGGGTGAGCACGTGGCCTCAGCCTAGCCAATTACATTCTTTCCTGGGATTTTGGAACTTGAGCAGGGCTACTCAAGAACAGAAGGGAAAAAATTGGCAAAAAATTATTTCCAAAGGCCATGCCCTCACAGAAACTTGGGGTAGTCCCTGCTACTAAGCCCCCAGATCCGCCCTGCTCCTGCCCTTTGCTGAGCCTGGTTCCACAGCCTTCCTTTATGATTCTGGAATGTGGCGCTGACCCAAAGCATTCTGGAATATTCTTCTTCTAAGAGTTGATTCCAGTCTCTGACAACTGACAATTACATGGCTGAAGCAAATATTTTGAGGGTCTGCGGCAGGCCCTTGTGGAATATAATTTTTGTTTGGCGGAATAGGAGAGGGAGGGGCTGGTATTACTAATTAATCTCCGACACAGCAGAGGCCTTTTGTGATGTAGGAGGACTGGCTGGTGGGGTAGGAAACAGCATGTTAGATTGTGACAGAGACCATTTGCATACGATGATGATAATGATTATAGTAATAGTGAGTGATATCTGATCTCTTATTGCGTGGTCAACTTTGTGCTAAGGACGTGACATAAAAATATTTTCACTCTCGCAAAAACCTTATGTGGTTGGCATGCGAAGTATCATCCCATTTTACAGATGAGAAAATCGAGACCCAAATGTGAAATAATTTGATCACGGTCCCCCTGGAAGTGGTGGAGCTGGGACTTGAACCCAGGTCAGCTCTCTCCAAGGCTCTTGGTGCACTATTTTTTTTTCTGCACTCATTTTTCAAGTTTATCTGTAAGTCTGTCCAGTGGTTCTCAACCAGGGGCAATTCTGCTCCCCAGGGGACATTTGTCCACGTCCGGAGACATTTGGTTGTCCCTCCGGGAGAGGGGGCTGCGACCGACATCTAGAGGGCCAGGGATGCTGCAAAGCGTCCTAAAAATACACAGGACAGCCCCCGACAACAAAGAACCTTCCAGCCTCCCAATATTGATAGAGCTGAGGCTGAGAAGGCTTTTTCCTCCACACAATTTGACCCAAGGAAAGCTTGTGGTGCCAGAAATCGGGGCAGGTGAAACCCGTAGTCGCGTATCCACGTCTCCCTGTTCTTCTTTCCTCTTTCTTTCCTTCCCTTTTCTTTCTTCTTTCTTCTCCCCCCCCCCACCGCTGTTTTGAGAAAAACACACAATGGTTTCCTCCTCCCTTCTTTCCGCCCCTTTCCTTTAGCCCTTAGCCACTTTTGAAATGTTTTCACTGGCTTGGAGTCATTCAGCCACTGCTTATTAATAATTTCCCCCTTGGCATCTGCTGCCGCCTCCGTGTTAATGGCTCGGATCGGAGCGAGGCCCTCTGTGAGGAGGACTGACTGCTCATCCAAGGGGTTAACCTTCATTTTTGCTGCCCAGAAAGAGGCCTAACTAGGTGGAGGGGAGCTAAGTGCTTGAGGAACACACCACAGGGCTAAAGGCTCTGAAGCAGCCGTTGTGATCCATCAGATAAATAAATATGCTTTTCCGAAATTGTCTAAAGCTTTATTTATAGAAGGGGTCCAAATGGCTTGGAAGGAATCTACTTAAGAAGCTCTTAGCTCTTCTGACACTCCTCAGAGTGGAATGAAACACTTTATGGTTGTTTTCTTTGCCTTAATGATGCTGTGAGAAAAGCCAAGATGGCCCCACCCTCAGGGTGGGAGCATGGGGAGGAAGCCTTGTCTCCTCCTGGGAGATGAGGCGCAAGATGACCCCAGCTTGTCCCCAGCCTGTGCCGTCTTCCCAGCCCTGGGCCACAGCCCTGTGGGCTGTAGGAGAGGTGGGCGCCTACCGCCCGCAAGGAGCTGCCCTCCAACTGCTGGGAGGGAGCACACAGCCTACAGGCCAAGGGCTGGGCTGGCCACCAGCAGACTGGTTGGCCAACTGATGCATAAAACTTCTATTGGATTGGTTGCCAATCCTAGGACATTTAAAAAAACAAAAACCCTAGTGACTTGTTTCAATTTCTTTTTTCTTTTTGTGAAAGGGAACATTGGGCCGCATTGGTCCAACCTCGCCACATGGCAACAGCTGCCCCCCCTTGAGCCCCTGCATTATCTCTATCCTCACTCAGGCTCCTGCTCTGAGCTCCCTTCCTGGCCCGTGCAGGCAGCCAAGTCCATGGTCCCTGTCCTAGAGAAGCAGGGTTTGCTTTAGCCATCGTTCGGGAATAGGTAAGGAATGACAACAACCACCACAGTGACAGATTAAAAAAAGGGAGGGATCCCATGATTCTGGGGTTAGGGAGGAGGTGAGGCTGGAAGTGACGGAGAGCTTGTTGGCCCATGCCGTCAGGAAGGAAGGGGAGCTGGTGTTTGAATGCTTTGTCAGTGAGGATGGGAGGCCAGGAAGGAAGGTTCTGGCTGAGGACAGCGGGGCCAGGAAAGGGCATGAGGACAAAGGAGAGAAGGCTGTGCTGGGCTTGTGCGGGCAAGCTGGGGGGCACTGATTAGAGGGTTCACCTGGGGAAGGAAAGGGGGATGTGACCTCAAAGCCATGTACCGACCCTGGGGTCCATGCCACGTGCCCAATGGTTACACGCCCATCTGCCTGCATGGTTCCCCGGGCGACAGAGGAGCCAGGGAAGCCAGGGGATTGACTGCAGGAAGCAGCAGGTTTCCTGTCAGACTTTTTCAGAGAGTCGTCCACTCTCACCCTTTCCTTGTCTCTCCCACCTCAATCCCAGATCAGGTCTCCTCCCGGGGGGCCCAGCACTCTGAACGCTAATGGACCCACTTGCCAGAGAGGGGTGGGGCGGGGGAGGAATGACTCGGACTCAATGACCAGGGACTCAATGTCCTTATTGGTCCCAATGCCCAGAAGCCCTGGAGGTGGCCCAGAGTGGGTTATTTGGGGCCAACACACTACTAGTTCAAGGGTGGCATATCTAGTTCCTCCTTCCAAGTCTTACACTTAGAAATACCCTGCCTCTGAAACAACTCCTTTCTCTCTTTCTCTCCTTCCTTCCTTCCTTCCTTCCTTCCTCCCGTTCTTTCATTCTTTCTTTCCCCAGACCACATGTGTGAGGCTTTATGTAATCATTTTCTTGGCAAATTTTTATTTGTAAAATTCCCGTAGTGTGGGAATCCAGAGGAGGTCGCTGGGAGCCCGTATGGCCGGGCAGAGGGGAGAACTTTGCTGCTCTGATGGTTTGGGCCATAGAATAGAGCCCGGCGTGGGGAAAAGACCTGGTGCGAACTGGCATCAGGTGGGTCATGGTCAAACAGAGGTTTGCCAACCTGCAAAACTGTCCTTGATGGCAGGAAAACCCAGAGCCCCAGAGCCTGCTGGGCCATGGAGATGTGGTCAATCCGCCCAACACGTGAGCGGGCGGGGTGCGGAGTCTCCGGGTTCCAGGCTACGAGGAACACACGCATGATTTCGGAGATTATTTTTGACTGGGGGAAAATAAATTGCATGTTCGAGGATTTGAATAGATTAAAAACATTAAAAAAAATGTTCCACTTCTGCTTCTATTGTATTTTTACTTTATTGCTGGTGATTTCTCCTTTGACTCGCTAACGGGAATGTATTTTTTCTTGGTGCCGCCATTACCTCTTCCTGCTACTTTCCAGGTCACTAATTTTTCTGCTTAGAGTTCATTCTGTTTAGACTGATATGCTGTCTCTTTTAATGAGGTTATTTCTGGGTTATTAGCCTTCCTGTTATATGATACCTTATGTGGAGGCCCTAATTGATGTAAATCAAACACAGCTCGCAGAAAAAAAAAAAATCAAAGTCATTCTTCAGATATTTGGTGGATCTCGGGGCATCTCAGGATTTCAGTATTTAAAACTACGTCTTCGACAAGAGGTTACATGTAGCTAATAACACAAATAAATCCTTTCTTATTCGTAAATTAGCAGGTTCAAAGAAGTGGAAATTGAAAGAGAGCATTGGCATTTGGGTTTGCTGAATAAGCTTTAGACAGAAATTAGGCTGAAAAGAACCGAGTGGGAGGGGTGTAGCTGTACAGTTCAATAACCTTGCCAACATATTTTTATTAAGGCATTCTTACATAAGCCATTAAGTTTTAGGTTAATTTTTACAGATATTTTCTGGCCGCACTTCACGAAGAGTAGTAGAATGAAGCAAAAGAATTTCCTCCAGAGCTCTCCTAGGCGTCCTGGCTCAGCTCCCCTCGGGAGGGATTGGGGGCTATTTGGTCGTCAGAGGGGCCCATTGTTATCTTGGCATTAGCAATAGGAGGTTGGGTTTTTTTTTTCTTTTTTTTTTCCTTGTTTTGCTCCTGGACATTAGCTCTGTCATGGGAGATTCTGACGTGCAGGCATATTATTTTTATCTCGAAAGAAAAGAAAAATATGGTTTGCTCTCCTTTTTCCTTAAGGTCTTGTTCATTCATTATGTTCCCTGCCTGTCTCAGAGAGAGAAATTGATCTCCGCCTGGAAAGGCGTGGCCAGCTCGCGGCTCTCCAGAGGGAGAGCGTCTCCGCAGAGCTGGGGGCTCTTGGTGGGTGCAGGTTTGCCCCCGAAGCGGGGGAGGTGGGGACAGGGCGCCCCCCGGAGACCACACCGAAGGTGCGGGAATGCGGGGATCGCAACACCTGCGTTCAACGCCAGTTCTGTCCCTTAACAACCATGCGATGCTAGGGAAGGACTTACCTGCTGATTAAAGCATGAGAAACTCAAAGGTAAACCCACCTGACCCAGCTCTCCAGATACCCAACGTCCCCCGGAGTGGCCAACCCTCCTGAGACACACACGAGGCCCCTGGTTTGGCAACATGAAAATATCACCTGCACAGGTTGGTTCATGCGTGTGGAGAAAAGCAATGTGGAAGCTTCCAGACATCGTACAAAATGTTTTCCGCGGGGTCTTGCCAGTGACAGTTATGGAAGTCTGCGGAGGGCCCGGGAGGACACCGCCATTGGGGTTGGGGCCCAGCCTCCCGGTCACTGGAGGCTCGGTCACAGGGCGCCTTGGGTTCACACCGAGGTCAAGGCCTCCGAGGCTTCTTTCCCACGGGCCTGAGCCACATCTCCCCCCCTGCGTGCAAAGGTGAAGAGTGTGGGGAGGCTGAAGCATGGGTGTTCTGCTTCCTCCTCGGGGTGGTGGGCTTTCCCCCCGGGGGGAGGCCCGCTGCCTGCGGGCCTCTCGGGAGACACCAGTTAGACAAGCGTCAGCGCCAGGGTGTGGGCTGTTCCCGCATCCTGCCAGGAGGCGCCCCAAGTCAGGTGAGCCCACGGGTCCCGCGCCCCCGGAGGCCAGAGGGTGATCCACATCTAGGCCGGCTCCTCAGAGGGCAGGAGGGCGGGGCTCCTCTAATTCCATCTGATCCATTTATGAATACTTGCAGTAGCCTCCTGTCACGGAGCCTGAGTTTCTGGAAGAAACACTCCGACCTTGTATCCCTGAATCGTGGAGAAGGAGAGAAGGATGCAAAGTTCCTCTGGCGCCGGGCGGCCCAGACTTCCTCCAGGATTATTCACTTTACATTCTTTTTAAAAATAAACTTCCTTTTAAATGTTCCAATCCAGTTATTTACTTTTAAAGGAAAGTATTTGCCAATTTAATAGCTGGATCCGTATCAGTAGCCGTAAAGAGGGGATAGTTCTGAAGTGGTTACAATGCCCAGCCCGTCGGCCCACTCTGCTGCCCCCAGAGTCTCACGCACACACACACACACACACACACACACGCGCGCGCGCGCGCGCGCGCGCAGCACGGTGCGTACGACACACACCCATCCCACACATCCCACAAGACGCACATGCGTGAAACGGTACACGACACCGAGAACACGTGGTACGCGAACTACGCACGCTCACCCCACACAACGCCCAGGCGCACAACCACGTGACCGCTGCCAGACTAACACCGTGCGGGCACCCGCCGTAGTCGCGCAGCGCACACAGAGCGCAGGCGCGCGCCGGCCACACCCAACGTACACGCCCTGAATCCTGCTGCGCACAGAACACACCCCCACCGCAACGCCTGCGAAACTAGCACACGGCGCAGCCACGTCTGCCACAACACGCAGCAGGTGCGATGTGCGGGCACACGCGCGCAGAGTCCACACTCTTGAGAGAAAGAAAGGTGGATGGAAAGCCCAGGAAGTGGTGTTTTGGGTAATTATCCATTTCCTTGCAGTGCTTTTCCGCATTGTCTAAATTTCCTACAAGGGGCAGGTATCGCTTTATAACATGAGGAGAGGATCACCATTTTGTCAGCCAGTGGTTCCTTCCTGTGGCAGCCCCTGGCCCCCGTGGATCGGTGCCCCGATGCCCGTTATGTTGGGTTCCTGGCAGAGGAAGTTGCTGGTGGCCTGGGGAATCCAGGGATTTTCTGCGAGGGCGTCGCTCAGCCCTTGGCCCCTCCATCTGCCCTGCATCGAATATAATTTGGCTGCAAGGATGCCAGGGTAGGGGGCCCAGGCTCTGGCTCCCTGCAGGGTCTCTGGCTCAGTCCTACCACCCTACCCCACTCTCCCATCATTTTGTTCAGTGGAATGGGGTTTGTTTATTTGCAATTACTTTGTGTATTTACTTATTTTGAGTTTATTATATTTTGTTTATATGTTTGTTTATTTTGAGAGAGACAGAGAGAGAGACTGCACTTGTGTGTAAGTTGGGGGAAGGGCACAGAGGGAGAGAGAGGCAGAGAATCCTAAGCAGGCTCTGTGCTGTCAGTGTAGAGCCCGACTCAGGGCTCGATCCCACGAGCCGTGAGATCATGACCTGAGCCGAAATCAAGAGTCGGACGCTTAACTGATGGAGTCAACCAGGTGCCCCTACTGATATATTTTCATAGATTACAATTGCAGAGGGCTGACCCGATGTCCAGAGGCTATTAGCCACAGTGATGCATAATATTCAAGCAGAATTGTGGTCAAGGGTGCAAACTTTGTCTCCCGCATTCTCCATCAGGTTGAAGAGCGCGAAAGAGTGGGCTTTCACCTTCTGGCTTCACAATTTGTTCTGTTGAGTCGGTACGTCACCTGATCTCTTGTAGGCTCCCGGAGCCACATGCTTCGCCTTCTGATGGCAGCCCAGAGTCCCTGAGAAGTGTCGCTTTGGTAACTGGAGACCTTCCAAGCTCCCTGCTCCTTTTGGGGGCAGTGATGACACGTCTGGATTCGAGAAGGAGCAAAGGCCCTGGGGCTCAATAAGCATGGTTGTGTTGCCATCCTGAGGCGAGACACCTGGACAAGATATGTGAATACTAGGGTTTCTGATACTAATACAAACTTGTTCCAATCCAATCCAACAGCAATACCAGGGTTACTATTTTCCCTCTGAGCAAGGCTCGAACAACGTGTCAGTCTCCGACGGGACAGTAAATACTATACGAGGAATAAAATCAGGTTTCTTATTTTGTCTGTGTTATCCGAGAAGCCGAGGAGATCACAGACATTGGGTGCACGATGCCAATGCTGGTGATTTCGTAAACAAGCTAAGAAAGGGTAATGAGCAAGGAGACGCACACACACGGGTGTATCCACCAGATGGACTTTGGCGGTGTGAGGGAACACGGACATGGAAACTGGAGCCTGAGGTGTAACAGCGGATGAGCAAAGCTAGGGCTGAGAAAACGAGTTCACGCCAAAGGAACAGCACGCATGGGCACCCTGAGGCAGGAGAGGACAGACGACGCACAGGACCTCAAAGGAGCAGAGTGGTGACAAAAGGGAAAGCCGGTGAGCCCACACTGGCTGAGACTGAAGGGCTGGGGCGGGATGCAGACCAGGAAGCCACATCAGGCTTTGGTGTTTATGTGCCGGGCAATGTGACACGTGAAGGACGTGTTTTCAACAAGTATGCAGCAGTATGTAAGGCATTCATGAATATGAAAAAGAATACGACCCACACCACCTGGGCTCAACATCTCTGTGCCTCCAGGTGGAGTCTTGTTGGCTTGATCTGTGCTCTAGTGGGTGGACCCCTCTGCACCCCCCCCCCCACTGGCTTCCTCTTGAATTCGTCCAGGGGGAGCCCAGCAGGAGACTGGAGGACACAGCGAGTGAGGGATTGATTAGGTCAGGCTCCATCTATGCAGCCCTTTTGTTCCTGGTAACTGCCTCTTGAGCTCAGCCGGTGGGAAACACCCCAAGGGCCCTTGTGGTGTCCCAGCACCCTGACCTTACCTTTGTAAACAGCCCCTCAAAACTTAGTCGAGTGTGCCTGCTGTTTCCTGCAAGGACCCACCTCCTGGCCTCAGGAATGAAGGACAGGGACATTTGTGTGTCTCTCCTCTGTTAAAACCCCTTCTTGTCCCCCAAAAGTAACCACTGTACTTCATGCTGTGTTCTCATCCCCTTGCTTGGTTTTCTGCTCTTAGCCCCTCACTTACAGCCGCAGCTCCCAGCGCTCTGCCCTGCACTTTCTATTCCAGTTAAGTCTTGGGATCAACTCCCAGTTTTCAGCAATAGCATTTTTTCGTTGTTTTTGTTTTGTCTGAGGACTTGCTCTGGCCATCAAAGTCTGCTTTGTCCCCATCACCGCATGCCAGAAGTACCCGGGAATTAATACCTCCTCCTAGCAGCCCTCAAACAAATATGGACGGGAGTTGGTGCATAAATACTCCAGCTCCCTCACCTCTCCGATGAGATATCCTGGGACACAGGGTTTCTCTGGAGGATTAAGCTCTGCTTACCCAGCAAGGAATGTGCTTTGACACTGCCCTCTCACTGGCTCCCTTCCCCTCCCTCTCACTACCTCTCTTCCTGACTTGTGTTTTCTAAGATCGGCTTTTAATTTTTTTTTAAAGTTTATTTATTTTTGACAGAGAGAGAGACAGAGCATGAGTGGAGGAGGGGCAGAGAGAGGGAGACACAGGATCAGAAGCAGGCTCCAGGCTCTGAGCTGTCAGCACAGAGCCCGACGCGGGGCTCGAACTCACGGACCTCGAGATCATGACCTGAGCCGAAGTTGGACGCTCAACCGACCGGGCCACCCAGGTGCCCCAAGGCTCTTAATTTTTTTTTTTTTTTAAATTTAATGTTTATTTATTTTTGAGAGATGGGGCACAAGTCAGGGAGGGGCAGAGAGGACACACAGAATCCGAAGCAGGCTCCAGGCTCCGAGCTGTCAGCACAGAGCCTGATGCCAGGCTTGAACTCACAAGCCGTGAGATCATGATCGGATCCGAAGTCAGACACTAAACCGACTGAGTCACCCAGGCACCTTAATCAGCTCTTAATTTTACCTCACATTCCCTTTTGTGCAAGAAGAGGTATGTATCTTTAAGCAAACAAAGTATTTTGCATACTTCTAGGCTTTCTAAAATTGATATTACATTGCCTGAAATTTTCTGTAACTGGTATCTGTTCTATATCGTGTTTGTTAGATTCGCCCATAATAGTATCAGTTTCTGTGATTTGTTCATTTTCACTGCTGCATAATATTTCATCGCACACACAGTCATTCCCCTTTGATGGGCCCATAAATGTTTCTTTTGCTATTTGAAGCAATACCGCTAAGAACATTCTTATCTTCATATCTTTTTTGTCTATGTAACAGGTTTTCTTGGCTAAAAACCTAAGAATAGAATTGGTGGCTTCTAGGGGATGCAAGTTTTCAGATATAGTTGTTCTCTAGAGTGGTTGTACCAAATGATATGCTCTCTAGCAGTGTTTATGATTTCTGTTGCTCTCTATCTTGCCAACACTCGATATTGTCTGACTTTCCAACACCTTCTGGTGCTGGGAGGTATCATTAGAGTTTCAAATTGCATTTCCTTGGTTAATGGGAGGTTGAACATGTTTTCATAGGTATGGAGGGGGTAATTTTTGTGAATGGCTGGTTAATAATTTTTCTTTGGGGTTGATTTTCCTGTATTTTAATTGTTTTCAAACCTTTCAACATTCTGTGTATAATTATTTCTTGATTAGATAAATATTAGATACTAGACATATCTTCCAGTCTGTGGCTTATCTCCTCATCCTCTTACGGCGGCTTTGAATGAACAGAAGCACTACAGAACTTAAATGTGGAAACCGTGGCATGATGTGGTTGTGCTTTTATAAAGGACTCTCTGGCGCTGACGAATGGACTGGAAAGTGGTTAAGGGAGAACCAGTAGAGGAAAACCCACTGGGGACCACTGGCTGTAACAAATCAGAAGGAATAGTTGGTAGTCGAACTAAGGAAAAGACAATGAAAACGGAGAGTAACTAGTACATCCAAGAGAGATCTTGGAGAAGATTTTACGAGATTTTATAAAGATGAGAAAGAAGTAGACGTTAAAAGTCACTGCCTGGAATTCAGGTTCCAGCCAAGATGGGGTAGCAGGGTGCAGGCTGATCTTCCTACCTGAAAAAGAGAGACAAAATATATATTTGAAAAGTCGCATTGACTATGAGGCAATAGAAGACCCAGATTCCTAAGAGATGGGAAATAAATTAGGAGATCCCTAAATGAGATGCCCCCGCCCGGGAAGAGGTTCCAGACCATAGTGAAGGGAAAGGGAGCTGCAAGGCAAAAATGGGAAAATTTACAAGTGTAATCAGAGATCTCACACCACCACTCTCTCATTATTGATAAGAGAAGTTGAGAGAAAAATCATTAAGGATATAGAAGATTTAAACAGTACTACCGACCAACTTTCCGTGATCAGTCTCTATAGAACCTTCGGTCAAACAGTAGTGGAACACACTATTTAAATTGTAACTGGGGCTTTACCAAGACAGAATATGCGCTAGACCGCAACGATAAACCCCAGTGAATGTGAAAGGATCCGTATACTGTCAAATATATGTTCTCCAGCCACAGTAGTGGTTAGAAATAATAACGGACAAATATGTGAAAGATGTCCCAATATTTGGAAAATAAACAACACGCTTCTACGTAACCTGTTTGTCAAAAACTACATAAAAGTAGAAATGTGGAAGGATTTTGAGCTGAATGGAATGAAAATACAGTACACAAATGCTTCTGAGAAGCTGATTAAAACAGCATTTGGAGGGAAATTTATAGCACTAAACATCTATATATAGAAAAGAAGAAAGATCTCAAACAAATTACCTCAGCTTTCAGCTTAAGAAACTAGAAAAAGAAAAGCAAATGAAACTCAAAGTAAGCAGAAGAAATGAAATAATATAAATCAGAGTGGAAATCAATGAACTAGGAAACAGAAAAACAATCCAAAAAAATAAATGGAACAATAACTATTTTCTCTGAGAAGTTGAATAAAGTCAGTAAATCTCCGGCTATTCTGATCTGGAAAACAAAGAGCAAAGGCAATAATTACCAATATCAAAAGTGAGAGTACTCTTTCTATGGATATTAAGAAGTTAATAAAGGGATATTATAGGTACCTATATATAAATTATATATATATAACTATATATAAATTATATATGTATAATTTATATATAAATAACTATAAATAAATTAGTTGACTTAAATGAAATAGAGAGATTTCTCAAAAGACAAAACCACCAAAAATTACTCAAGAAGAATTAGATAGCATGAGTAGCCCTATATCTATTAAAGAAAATGGAATTTTAGTTAACAGCCTTCCTTCAGTCCATTCAGTTTCACTTGTGAGATCTACCAAGCATTGAAAGAAGAAATGGTGCCAGTTCTACACAAGCATCTACAGAAAATGGAAGAGGAAATTATGCTTCCCAGCACATTCCATAAGACCAGAATGATCCTGATACTACAAATCAGACAAAAAGTGTATAAGATAATTAAAGTCCAATATCCCTCATGAACATAGATGTAAAAGTTCTTAACTTTGTTTTAGTAAATCAAATTAAAGAAGTATAAAGGGTAATGCATCATGAGGAGAGATTTGGGAAACAATGAGTGAAGTGAGGTGGAGGGAGGGATTTTTGTAGTGAGAGACTGAATTGTGTTTAAATACTTCATGGGCAGGAACCAGCACTCACAGAGGCAAAAATGGATGGCCCCAACATTTTTAGATTGGAGTTTGTCAACTCTGGTTGTGTATTCAAATTGTCTGGGGAACTTTAAAAAAATCCTGATGCCCCAGCCACTATCCCTATCTACTCCCCTACCCTGCACCTCCCAAGCTGTCACTCCCTTCTGGAATGAGACTGGGATTTTCTCCTTCTCCTTCTCCTTCTCCTTCCCTTTCTCCTTCCCCTTCCCATTTCCCTCCCCTTCCCTTCCCCTTCCCCTTCGCCTTCCCCTTCCCCTTCCTCTTTCCCTTCTCCTTCCCCTTCCCCTTCCCCTTTTCCTTCCCCTTCCCCTTCTCCTTCCCCTTCTCCTTCTCCTTCTCCTCCTTCTCCTTCCCCTTCCCCTTCCCCTTCCCCTTCCCCTTTTCCTTCCCCTTCCCCTCCCCCTCCCCCTCCCCCTCCTCCTTCTCCTTCTTCATCATCATCGTCTTCTTCTTCTAAATAAGAGCTCATTAGGGATTCAAATGTGTAGCCATGATTAAGAACCTTGTGGGGGGGTGGCAAAAAGAGTGAAGGGAAGTAGGATACAGACTTCCAGTTATGGAAGGAATAAATCACAGGAATAAAAGAAACACCATAAGGGAATATAGTCAATGACATTGTAATGGTGTTGTGTGGTGACAGATGGTCGCTACACTTGTGAACAGAACATAATGTACAAACTTGTCAAATCACTATGTTGTACACCTGAAACTAATGCAACATTGAACATTGTGTGTCAGTTATACTAAAAAAAAGAAAAAAAGAGAAAAGAATCATTGTTTTGAAAGATACGGTCTGGGATCCCAATCATAGGCGAAGCAATTTGCCTCAGGTGTGAGGAAAGCTGCTCATTATAGCAGGAAGGAAGGAAGGAGGGAACAGGTGCAGGTAAGTTTGAGAGCTTGATGGGGAACATTAAGGTAGGTCCGCTTAGTTGTCTTACATTTTTAGGAATCTCTACAAAAGTGATCATATAATTCTTTTAAAAATACTATTATTGCAGTATGGTTAACATACAATATTATATTCGTTGCAGAAGTACACATAGTATTTCGACAATTCTATGCATTACTCAGTGCTCACTGTGGCAAGTGTAGTCACCATCTGTCACCAACAACATTATTACCATGTTATTGACTATATTCCCTATGCTATTCCCTCTTAATTCTCTTCATCTGTTTCACTCACCCTCTTCTCCCACCCCTCTGGCAACCACCAGTTTGTTCTCTGTATTCATGAGTCTGTTTTTTTGGTTGTTTGTTCATTTGATTTGTTTTTTAGATTTCACATATTTGTGAAATCATGTGATAACTGTCTTTTTCAATATGACTTTTTTTCACTTGGCACAATACCCTCTAGGTCTATTAATGTACTCCCAAATGGCAAGATCTCATCCTTTTTCATGGTTTAGTCGATATTACGTTGTATATATGTATGTATGTACTACGTGTTCCTTTTCATTCATCTGTTGATGGGCATGTGAGTTGCTTCCATATCTTGGCTATTGTAAATAATGCTGCAGTGAACATAAGGGTGCATATATCTTTAAGAATTAGTGTTTTCATTTTCTTTGGATAAATACCCAGTAGTAGAATTACTGGATCATATGGTATTTCTACTTTCAATTTTTTGAAGGAACCTACATACTGTTTTCCATAGTGGTGGCACCAATTTACATGAGGGTTTCCCTCATGTACAGTGAGGGTGCATGAGGGTTTCCCTTTCTCCATATCACTTTTCTCCATATCACTTGCTATTTCTTATCCATTTGATGATAGCCATTCTGACAGGTATGAGATGATCTTTCCTTGTGGCTTTGATTTGCATTTCCCTGATGATTAGTGATGTTGAGCATCTTTTCATGTGCCTATTGGCCATCTGGATTTCTTCTTTGGAAAAATGTCTATTCAGATCCTCTGCCCATTTTTTATTTGAAATGTTTTTTTTGTTTGTTTGTTTTGTTTTGTTTTATTTTTGGTATTAAGCTGTATAAGTTCTATATATATATATATATATATATATATATATATATATATATATTTTGAATATTCACCCCTTTATCAGACATATCACTTGCAAATATTTTTTTCCCATTCTGTAGGTTACATTTTTGTTTTGTTGGTTTCCTTTTCTATTGCAAAAGCTTTTTATTTTGGTGTAGTCCCAATAGTTTATTTGGGACATATTGCTTGTCTTCTTTTAGGAATTTTATTGTTTCAGCTATTGCATTTAGGTTTTAAATCAATTTTGCTGATTTTTGTGTATTGTGTAAGAATTGGTCCAGTTTCATTTTTTTTGCATGTAGCTGTCTTGTTTTCCCAGCATCATTTATTGAAAACACTCTTTTTCCCTATTGTATATTCTTGCCTCCACTATTGCAGATTAATTGACCATATCAGTGTGGTTTATTTCTGGGCTCTCTATTCTGTTCCATTGATCTATATGTCTATAAAAATAGACATAGACATAAAAATAGACATAAAAATGTAGGTACCATACTGTTTTGATTACTATAGCTTTGTAGTATATCTTGAAATCTGGTGTTGTGATACCTCCAGCTGTGTTCTTTCTCAAGATGGCTTTGGCTATTTGAGTTTTTTTGTAGTTTCATACAAATTTTAGGATTATTTTTTCTAGTTCTATGAAAAACGCTATTGGTATTTTGATAGGGATTGCATCACATCTGTAGATTGCCTCAGGTAGTGTGGTCATTTTAACAATAATAATACTTCTAATCCATGAGCATGGCATATCTTTCCATTTGTTTGTGGTCACCTTCATTTTCTTTCATTAGTATCTTATAGTTTTCAGAGTATAAGTCTTTTACTTGCTTGGTCAAATTTATTCCTAGGTATTTTATTCTTTTTGGTGCAATTTTAAATGGGATTGTTTTCTTAATTTTTCCTGCGAATTCAGAAGTATAGAAATGCCATGTCATCCACAAATAGTGCAAATTTTATTTTTTCCTTACCAATTTGGATGTCTTTTTTTTTCTTGTCTGCTGCACCTAGGACTTCCAATACTATGTTGAGTAAAAGTGGTGAGAACGAATACCCTTGTCTTGTTCCTGATCTTAGACGAACTCTAAGTTCTCAGTTTTTCACCACAGAGTGTGACGTAAGCTGTGAGTTTTTTATATATGGTCTTTATTATGTTGAGGTATGTTTCCTCTAAACCTACTTTGTTGAGAGTTTTTATCATGTATGGGTATTATACTTTGTCAAAGGCTTTTTCTGCGCCTATTGAGGTAATCATATGGTTTTAATCCTTCCTCTTGTTAATGTGATGTATCATGTTGATTGATTTGTGAATATTAACCATTTGTATTCCTGGAATAAATCCCACATGATTGTGGTGAATGATCCTTTTAAAGTATTGTTGAATTCAGTTTGCTAGTATTTTGTTGAGGATTTTTACATCTATGTTCATCAGGGATATTGGCTTGGAGTTTTTTCTTTTCTTTTTTTGTAGTGTCTTCATTTGGTTTTGGTATCAGAGTAATGCTGGCCTGATAGAATGAATTTGGAAGCTTTCCTTCCTCTGTTTTTTTTGGAATATATCCATAACGTATTTAGAAAATTTTGTTTTATTTCTAAACACTGTGGATTTAAAAATATATTTCATACTTGCTAATTTCTAATTTAATTTTAATAATTTAATTCTATTATAGTCAGAGAAAATACTCTGCATGATTTCAATGTATAATATTTGCTGAGTCTTTTTAAATCTCTCAACAAATGGTCTATCTTGGTGAATGCTCCATGTGCGCTTGAAATAAATATGGATTTTGCTGTTGGATGGAGTGTTTTATTAGGCTCAGTTAGGTTAAATTGGTTGATTATATCCAGATATTCATTTTCCTTACGGATTTTTGTTGTTGTTAACTTGTTCTATTAACCACCGGCAAGAGAATAAAAATCTTCAGTTACAATTCTAAATTTGTCTATTTCTCCCTCTAGTTTTGTGAATTTTTATTTCATGTATTTTGAGGATCTGTTGTTATGTGCACATGCATTCAGGGTAGGTCCTTTACGAGTTGAACCTTTATCAATATTAAATGTCCCTCTTTATCTTTAGAAGTATTTTTTACTTTGAAATCCTGTCTGATATTAATATAGCTGCATAGCCTTTCTTGTTCTTATTATTTGCGTATCTCTTTTCATCCTTTTACTTTTAAACTTATCTCTGTCTTTATATTTAAAGAGTGTTCGTTATAGGCAGCGTATAGTTTGGTCTCAATATCTTACCTGAACATTAATGACACTTAGTAGTATTATTGATGTCAGGCTTAAGTCTACCAATGTATTTTCCTATTTGCTAGTTGTTCATTTCTTTCCACTTTTGGATTAATGGAGAATTTTTAGTGTTTCATTTTTTAATCAAAGTATAACTGACATATGATGTTAGTTCCAGGTGTACAACGTAATGATTCAACGTTTGTATATTTTGTAAAATGATCACCACAAGAAGTTTAGTTAACATCTCTCACTTTATTTTTTTATTTAAAAAAAATTTTTTTTAACGTTTATTTATTTTTGAGACAGAGAGAGACAGAGCATGAATGGGGGAGGGGCAGAGAGAGAGGGAGACACAGAATCCAAAGCAGGCTCCAGGCTCTGAGCCATCAGCCCAGAGCCCGACCCGGGGCTCGAACTCATGGACCGCGAGATCGTGACCTGAGCTGAAGTCGGACGTTTAACCGACCGAGCCACCCAGGCGCCCCACCATCTCTCACTTTATAAAGTTACAAATTTTTTTTTTCTTACGATGAGAACTTTTAAGATTTCTTTTCTTAGCAACTTTCAAATTTGCAACACAATATTATTGACTGTTATCACCATGCCTCTCGTTACATCCCCATGATTTACTTATTTTATAACTGGAAGTTTGTACTTTTTTTTAATTTTATTTTTTTAAATTTACATCCAAATGAGTTAGTATATAGTGCAATGATGATTTCAGGAGTAGATTCCTTAGTGCCCCTTACCCATTTAGCCCATCCCCCCCCACCCCCTCCAGTAACCCTCTGTTTGTTCTCCATATTTAAGAGTCTCTTCTGTTTTGTTCCCCTCCCTGTTTTTGTATTATTTTTGTTTCCCTTCCCTTATGTTCATCTGTTTTGTCTCTTAAAGTCCTGATATGGGTGAAGTCATATGATATTTGTCTTTCTCTGACTGACTAATTTCGCTTAGCATAATACCCTCCAGTTCCCTCCATGTAGTTGCAAATGGCAAGGGATGAATGTATAAAGAAGTTGTGGTATATATATATATATATATATATATATATATATTAGAAAAATGTACGTTTTGACCACCTTCACTTGTTTCACCCACCTCCTGCTCTCTCCCCTCTGGCAACCACAGTCTAATCTCTGTACCTGTAAATTTTGCTCTGTTTTTGTTTTTTCATTTGTTTTGTTTTTCATATTCCAAGGGTAAGTGAAGTCGTATGGTATTTATGTTTCTTTGCCAGACTTATTTCATTTAGCATAGCCTTCATTTATTTCACTTATCCTCAGGGTCCATCCATGTTGTCTCAAATGGCAAGATTTTATTCTTTTTTATGGCTGAGTAGTATTCCATGGTATCCATATATCTATCTCACGCTTTCTTTATCCTCTCATCCATTGATGGACGCTTGGGTTCTTTCCACAGTTAGGCTGTTATGTTGCAACGAACATAAAAGTGCACATATCTTTTCAATTAGTGTATTTATTTTCTCCAGACATATACCCAGAAGTGGAATTACTGGATCATAAGGTAGTTTTATTTTTAGTTTTTGAGAAACTTCCATACTGTTTTTCATAGTGGATGCATCATTTTCCACTCCCACCAACAGTGAGTGAAGCTTCTCTTTTCTCCACATCCTTGGCTATTTCTTATCTTTTTTTTTTTTTTTTTAAATTTTTTTTTTCAACGTTTTTTATTTATTTTTTTTGGGACAGAGAGAAACAGAGCATGAACGGGGGAGGGGCAGAGAGAGAGGGAGACACAGAATCGGAAACAGGCTCCAGGCTCCGAGCCATCAGCCCAGAGCCTGACGCGGGGCTCGAACTCACAGACCGCGAGATCGTGGCCTGGCTGAAGTCGGATGCTTAACCGACTGCGCCACCCAGGCGCCCCTCTTATCTTTTTTTAAATAATAGCCATTCTTACAGGTGTGAGGTGATACCTCATTGTGGTTTTGATTTGCATTTTCCTGATGATTAGTGATGTTGAACATCTTGTCATGTGCCTGTTGGCCATCTGTATGCTCTCCTTGGAAAAATGTCTATTCAGGTCCTCTACCTATTTCTTATTTGGAGGATGATGATGATGATGATGATGCATGATGTATGATTTCTTTATGTATTTTAGATATTAACCTCTTACCATATATATGATTTGCAGTTACCTTCTCCCTTTCAGTAGGTTGCCCTTTTATTTTGTTGATGATTTACTGGCTACGTACAGTTTCTTACTTTGCCGTAGTCCTATTTGTTTATCTTTACTTATGTGGTCAATGCCTTTGGAGTCAGGTGCAAAAGAATATATCCAAAAGTGATGGCAAGGAACTTACTGCTTTTTTCTCTTCTAGGAGTTTTATTATCTCTTGTCTTACATTCAAGGATTTAATCCATCTTGAGTTCATTTTTGTGTGTGGTGTAAGATAGCGGTCTGGTTTCATATTTTTTGCATGTGGCTCTCAGTGAGGCACTTCTCAACCATGACAGCAATGCCATATTCCATGTAGTATGGAAAAATAAGAGGATGTATGATTTTTAAGTCAATGAATGTATAAAAATGTACCTATTGTATAGGCAACTTCTTACGTAAATTCCCCAAATCTCTCCCTCCTGGTATCACACCCTTTTGTAATCTCCCACTCTTGAGTGAGCAACTTAGAAAGTTGCTTTGAATGAATAAAATACAGCAAAATTAACGGGCAATTATTTCATGATTAGTTCACAAAGGATTCCTAACACTCTTTTGCATTTTCTCTGCTTGCTTGTTATGATGAAGTAAGCGGCAATACAGAGAGGGCCATGAGGCAACAAATGGAGGGCTGGCTCTTACCAACAGCCAAAGAGAAAATAAGGCCCCAATTGCAAGGGCTTGCAAGAAACTGAATCTTGCCAACAACCACATCAGTGAGCTTGGACATGAATCGTTCTCTGGTTGACCCTTCGGAAAAAAACTTCAGCCTCAAATGTCATCTAAGGGTAGTCTTAGAGACTTAGAGAACCCAGAAAAGCCATGACTAGATATCACAAACATTGTGATATTATAAATGTTGTTGCCTTAAGTCCTTAAGGGTTGGGATAATTTGGTACACAGCGATAGATTAACAATACATTTCTCCTATCTACTATTTTTGGACATTCCTCCCCACTCTTTTATTTGATGTTGTAAATAATGCTGAAGTAAATAGCCTTGGGCACATCTTCTTCATCTTCAGAAGTGAATTTCCGTAAGTGGGGTTGATGAGTCTAAAGGTGTGAGCAGTGCTCACTTTGGTAGTGCATCTAATAAAAACTTGGAATGATACAGGGAAGACTGACATGGCCACTGCATAAGGATGACGTGTATACTCATGAAGTGTTCCATATTGTTTACAAAGCCTTAAAAGCAATTCAGTGGAGGAAGGACAGTCTTTTTCAACAAATGGTGCTGGAGGGAGGGGACCTCCATAAGTAAGAAAATGAACCTCAACCTGAACTTCACATCATGTACACAAATCAACTCAAAATGGATTATGGACTTCCATTCAAAACGTGAAACTATAAAGCCTTCAGGGAAAAAAAAAACACTTTGCATCTAAGGCAAGACAAAGAGTCCTTAGACCTGGCACCAAAAGCACACTTTAGAAAATAAAAAGTTGATAAATTAAGTCTTGTCAAAGTTAAACACTCATCTTTTGTGAAAGTCTAGGTGAAGAAGATGAAAACAAGCAACCTATTGGGAGTAAACATTTACAAATCACATGTCCCACAAAGGAATAGTATCTAAAATATATAAAGAACACTGAAAACTCAGTAGCAAAAAAAAAAAAAAAAGTCAAATTAGAAAATGGGCAAAAGGCACAAACAGACTTTTCAATGAAGATGATATGCAGATGGCAAACACACACATGAAAGATGTTCAGCATTATGAGCCATCAGGGAAATGCAAATTAAAACCATAATGAGATATCACTACATATGGATCAGAATGGAGAAAATAAAAAACAGTGACATTACCAAATGCTGGCAAGCACGCAGAGGCACTCGATTACTAATACATTGTTGGTGGGAATATAAGATGATATACCCACTCTTGAAAACAGTTTGGCAGTTTCTTATAAAACTAAACATGAAATTACCATATGAATCAAAAACTGTACTCTTGGACATTTATCCCAGAGACATAAAAACTGTATTCACACAAGCACCTGTACATCAATGCTTTTGGTGGCTGTATTCACAGTAACCCCAAGCTAGGAACAGCTCTGATGTCCTTCAGCAAGAGAATGGTTAAGCCATGGTACATATATACATGGAATATTACTAAGCAACACAGATAAAAGAACTATTGATATGTAGAGTGACTTAGCTGGGTCTCCAGGGAGTTATTCTGAGTGAAAAAAGAAATCCACTCTCCAAGTGTTACATACCATGTGATTCTTTGATATACAAATTTTGAGATGACAAAGTTTTATAAATGGAGAATAGTTTCCAGGGGTTAGGGATGGAGGAAGTGGGGAGTAGGAGGGAGAATAGGATTGTAAAAGGGCAATATGAGGGATTCTGGTGTTGATGGGATCGTTCTGTGTCTTGCCTGTGGGGACAGATATATATACCTATAAATGCGATTGAGTTGTATAGAACTGAATACAATCTACACTCAAATGAACACAAGTAAAACTAGAGGCATCTGAATGACGTCAGTGGGTTTTATCTATGTCAATATCTTGGTTGTGATATTGTACTATAGTTTGCAAGATGTTACCGCTGGTGAAAACTATGAAAAAGGAACATGGATCTCTCTCTATTATTACTTTCAACTGAATATGAATCTACAAGTATCTCAATAAAACTTCCAAGTTTTCTTTTTGTTTTCTGCTTTTTTTTTTTTTTAAGAGAGAAGGTGTGAACAGGGAGGGGCAGAGGGAAAGGGAGAGGAAGAGAGAGATAGTCTCTCTCTCTCTCTCTCTCCCTCTCTCTCTCCACCTTGCATGGAGCCTGACTTGGGGCTTCATCTCATGACTGAGGTGTAATCAAGAGTCATACATTTAACTGACTGAGCTGCCCAAGCACCCCAAAACTTACAATTAAAAACAGTTTTTTAAATGCTTGTTTATGGGGCGCCTGGGTGGCGTAGTCGGTTAAGCGTCCGACTTCAGCCAGGTCACGATCTCGCGGTCCGTGAGTTCGAGCCCCGCGTCGGGCTCTGGGCTGATGGCTCAGAGCCTGGAGCCTGTTTCCGATTCTGTGTCTCCCTCTCTCTCTGCCCCTCCCCCGTTCATACTCTGTCTCTCTCTGTCCCAAAAAATAAATAAACGTTGAAAAAAAATATTAAATGCTTATTTATTTTTGAGAGAGGAGAGAGAGAGAGTGTGTGAGTAGGGGAGAGGCAGAGAGAGAGGGAGATACAGAGCACAAAGCACGTTCCAGGCTCTGAGCTGTCAGCACAGAGTCCAATGTGGGGCTTAAGCTCATGAACCGTGAGATCATGACCCAAGTCGAAGTTGGACACTTAACTGACTGTGCCACCCAGGCGCCCCATTTTAAGATGAGATGAGCATTTTTATAATTTTAAACATACTGACAAATTTTTACTCCAAGAAGAACGCAACAGTTTTTAATTCTGCTCACCATATAAATGAGTTAGTTCACGAGTGCTCTCACTATGATGGATCTGTCAGTTCTTAGCCCATGTTAATATGATAGGAAACTCTATGCAACCAACATTAAGCAGGAGAAGAAAGTGGTTTTGCACTGATAAAAAAATCACTTCTTGGGGTACCTAGGTGGCTCAGTCACTTAAGGGTCTGACTCTTGATCTCAGTCATGTCTTGATCTCAGGGTTGTGAGTTAAGCCCCGAGTTGGGCTCCATGCTGGGAGTGAATCCTACTTAAAAGAAATTCCCGTCTCCAGAATTGTCGTATAATTACATATCATATATAATTCTTTTTTTTTTCTTCTATAAAATTTTATTTATTTATTTTGAGATAGAGAGAGAGTGTGCAAGTGAGCAGAGGAGGGGCAGAGAAGACAGAGAGAGAGAGAGAATCCCAAGCAGGCTCCATGCTGTCAGTACAGAGCCCAATTTGGGGCTCAAACTCACCAACCGTGCGATCACAACCTGAGCCAAAATCAAGAGTTGGTTGCTGAACTGACTAAGCCACCCAGGTGCCCCTATATATAATTCTTATATAATCCTTATATAATGCTTACATAATTCTTATATAATTAATGACTGTTTAAATCCTTCTACAACATAGCACAGACGTATATGAAGCAAAATGACATGACAATAACAATAATACTGTTATTACTCACTAATTACAGTAGAGAACAATCTGAAACACTACCAACAAGGTTGATTCCGTATCTAAATCAAAGCCTACATATATCTGTATCTGTGTGTCACAAAACAAAAATAGTCACTTTCAACTGTTGGTGGGATATTAAGAATTAAACACACACACAACAGATAACTTTAGAAAACCTAAAGAATAGAGGTACCAGGGTGGCTCAGTAGGTTAAGGGCCTGACTCTTGATCTCGGCTCAGGTCACGATCTCACATTTCATGGGATCCAGCTCCGTGTTGGGCTCTGTGCTGACAGCACGGAGCCTGCTTGGGATTCTCTCTCTCCCTCTCACTCTCTGCCCCTCCCTGGCTTGCGCATGTACGCTCTTTCTCTTTCAGAATAAATAAATAAACGTTAAAAAAAACAATAAGGACACCTGAGTGGCTCAATTGGTTAAGCGTCCAACTTTAGCTCAGGTCATGATCTCACAGTTCATGGTTTCCAGCCCTGCGTTGTGCTCTGTGCTGAAAGCTCAGAGCCTGGAGCCTGCTTGGATTCTGTGTCTCCCTGTCTCTCTGCTCCTCCCCCTGCTTGCTCTCTCTCTCTCTCTCTCTCTCAAAATAAATAAACATTAAAAAAAATAAAAAATCAGAAAAAACCCAAGAAAAGAAATAATTCAAGCCAAATTATAAAACCAGAATATAGTAAAAGTAAAAAAAAAAAAAGAAAAATAAAAAGGAAAAAAGACAACTTCAGGCTGAAGAAAATCAGTCTAATTGCAACTTAAAAAAAGTTTTCTGAATACTCACGTATTAAAGAGGGAACCCAAGTTGAAGGTATGCTTCATTTCTAAACACTCAAGGTTGAAAAGGACTGAATTATGCAACTAAAGAGGCCATAAATTGAAAAAAGAAAGACAAAAAGCTGCGGTGGATACAAAAATGGGCGCACATTCCTCCTTTCGTGTCAGCCAAGCTGTCAGGTGGGTCCTCCCATGCTTACTGCTCTTGACCAAGGGGGTTACTTTAGCCAATGGACTATGGAAAACATGCTTCCGGCCGAGACCCGAACAGCACGTTCGGCCTCCCTGTCTTGCTTTGACCACCACGCAAAGAAGCCAGGGCTCGGTTGCTGCACGATGACAGCCATGTGGCCCAGTTGGCCTCGTCACCCTGGCCAACAGCCTGCCAGCTGCTAGCCTTATGACCGAGGCCACCTTAGATCTTCTAGCCCCCGGCCCACTCACCAGCTGATCAGAAATACTTGAGCGAGCCTACCGGGGACGCGCTGAACCAGTTTGAACCACAAGAACCCCTCAGCCAACACGCGGAGGCATGAGCTAAATGCATGGTGGTCCTATCTAGGTCCTACGTCTTGGGGTGGTTTGCGACCCAGCAAAGGCTGTGGCATGAAAACATCAGGGTAAAAAACAGAGGCCGTTGTCGCAAAGTCCACAAGTATCACTACTCTTCTGTCGTCCCTGCTAATGAAATAAACGATGCAAATGGCCTTAAATGGTAAGTGGGAGGCTGAAGAATTCTAAGAAGTGCCTGGAGTCAGGCTGGGAGCAGGGAATAGCCCCCAGCAGGGGCTCTCCTTAGAGCCCATGCCCCGAGGTGGAGCATTCACTCTGATGGCTTCTATGTCTGCTTTTTACACCAGGTATTGGGCCAACTGACGTGAGAACAGGAGGATCCACACACTCAGGACCCACTGGCTTGGGTCCACCAGGTTGGGTGGGCATGGGGACTTACCACCCTCACGGGCTGGTCAGGCCCCTGCTCTCCATGCAGGGGCCCTGCGACTAAGTAGAGACAAGGCCCGGTAATGGGAGCAAACTGTGCCTGGAGGAGCCCGAATGAACCAAGAGTCAGCTCACAGGCTGACCCCAAGGCCAAGAGCCCCCTCGCAGGTCCTCGACACGTGTGGATAGGTGTGTATGCATTGAAAACGTCGCATGCACAAGGTAGTGTGCTGATGCTAAGGTGCCTGGGACTACCCTATGCGTGATTCAAGTTTCCCCGGGCTTAGAGCATTTGTGTGCAGAAGAACCCAGCATCTTTTGCAGACGGTGTGGCAGAGCCGGCTGGCTTAGTCTCAAGCCATCTGAACGGAAGTCAAGGATTTCTGCAGGGACCTGTCTTCCACAGGTGCTCCTGCGGTATCGTAAACAAGATGGAAGGGACAGGCTACATCTGTCTGTTTGCAATAAAAAAAAAAACCCTTAAGAACAGTCAAGATGGTGCAGAGGCACCACATCTGTCACAGTGGGACCAGCGGCCGCCAGCAGTTTTTATTTGCCTTTGTTTGTGCAGCTGAGAGGCGGGCTTGGTGGGAGGGTTACAGAGCTGGCTGCCCGGGTGTCAGCAGTACGAGGACAATGAGAGCCACGCCTGGCCCCGTAGGATCAGGAGCTGCCCTATCCCAGGGCTGGTGACCTCTCCTTGGCCCAAGACGATCACTGCCTCCAGGGCACGTCACCTCTGCCTCCCCGTGGCACAGGAGCTTCCCACGCATTAGGAAAGTCCCCAGTGAGACAAAACAATGAGACAATGAAGCAATGAGACAATGAGACAAAAGTCAAAATCAAATTCTCTTTTCCAAAACTAACAATTTAAAGGTAAGCTGGGGTTACCATGTCTGCTTTCCTGATTGTAGGATCTGGAAGTTCTGGGTAAGTTCCCTGCAGCCGTGGTTTCCTCCTTGGCCACGGCCATGTGTGTGACCCAGTCTTTTGGAAATGGTGAGCTCCCGGGGGGAGGCAGGACGTCAGCTAGCTTTGTTTTTGAAGTTGCCCCCCCCCCCCCGCCCCAGTCTGGAGCTCGGATGCCCTCAGGTTGTTCGCTCACCGTAAGCCCCAGGTCAGCAAAGTCAGCTCCAGAGGATTTCTAGAGATTCCTTCCAACGGTCAGTCTCTCTTGTGAGGCCTTTGGATTCTTCAAAGCTCCGCACTTGAGCATCTCTGTGGCAGGTGGACCACAGGAGGGTGAGCCACGTGATGACTCACACTGTCAGCATATGCCACTTATTAGCTTTGTGAGTCTTCTAGAAACTCTGAGTGAAAAGACTTAGAAATCAGGACGGGCAGTAAAAACCAATCACTCAGATAAACAGACAAATGGATAAACCCTAGAATTTCACTGGTGAGGTTGTGCGTGCCCGTGTTGCCATCCAGTCAGGGATATGCGCGCACTGCCTCACCTATCCCAGGAATTGTACACCCTCCCTTCGCAAACCTTGGTCCTTCTTCTTCCGAGCTTTGTTGTCAACCCTGAACAATGGCTTCTCCTCTCGGCTTCTCCTCCAGCTTCCAACGCACTGGAGGGCTCTGGGGACCCGACGCGTCTTCCATTCACCCGGCCAGCTTCCCTCTGTCCTTCGTGTCCTGCATCTTCACGGGTGGCAGCAGTTGGGAGGCCACCGACACAAGAAGCTTCAAGGATGCCACTCCTGAACCAGAGCGTTCGTGAACGCTGGTATTGTCAACGTGGTCTCTGTTGACCCATCTGCCCACAAGAGGGAATCTTCCCTTAGCTTTGAGTTGAATTTATTTTTGTTCTGTGAGCTGCAGAAGTCCAGACCCATAATGCCTATCTAAAAATCTAGGCGTATCAAAAGCAAACCTTCGCTCTATAAACAAGATTAGCCATCTCCCAATTTCGGTGTATAAATTGGCTTTCGACGTGGACTTCCTCCTCTGCAGTACTCCTTCACTGCAAGGCATCATTGCACGAGGGTAACATTGGCAAAAAGAAAAGCAACACAACAAAATACTTAATTTCATTAATCTGTTTAGCCATACCAATATAATGAGGCATAATATTGATTTTCTTACTTAGGATTTAAAATCTCTCCTTCTTTCCGCAGAATTAAACGCTTCAAACTGATATTCCACCTCTTTACAGTCCCATCTTTAATTTAGTTGTTATAATTAGGCATTAACGGGTGTCAGTAGGATAGCCAGTTAGAGACCATTCTGTTCTGCTTGTCTTGATTATCACAGTTTAGATGTAAAGTAAATTAGAATGAAAGACTATACAGTCCAATTACAGATAAAAGCAGCAAACTGCACTGTTGTAATTAGATGCCAGGACTATTTTTCTTAGATTTTGTCTCTCGGAGGGCCCTTCCTGTAGCTACTTGGCTGGAGCCACTGCTAAAAGATTTCAGAATGGATCTGACTTGTTGCGGCCATATTGTCTCTTCCAAAACTTGAGCCTCTGACTGCACAACTTCCTCAGCCAGAACCCGGGAGGACTTGCTGGGGTGTCTCTCCCCTCGGAGCTGGGGGTCTGCAGCCATCCCTGCCTTCGCTGCCTGGGAACCTCAGGTCAACCTTGAAAGGACAGGGTCAGTTTCTTTGTGTGTCTATCCAGCTGTCCCTATCCCTCACCCTCCTATCCTTCCTCCGTCTTTTTCTCTCTTCCACTTCCTCCTTGATGTCAAAGCTTGGGTATCACCCTGAGTTTTGGGCCCAGAACGGTGGTCAGAACCATGCTTTTGGAGCACCTGGGTAGCTCAGTCTATTGAGGGTCTGACTTTGGTTCGGGTCATGATCTCGCAGTTCATGAGTTGGAGCCCCACACTGGGCTCACCGCTGTCAGTGCAGAGCCCGCTTGGGATCTCTCTGCCCCTCCCCTGCTTGCGCTTTCTCTCTCTCAAAAATAAACCAACATTACAAAACGAAGAAAAAAACATGCTTTCAACCCTGGTGTGGCATTTTCTGGAAGTGCAGATATGCTAAGTACCGCTTATCTTGGAACGGAGAAAACCGGCCAAGTCAAATGTAGCCACTGACACAGTGACGTAGAGATAGCATGACCCATTCATTCACTTAAAAAACATGAACTGACTGCCCACCCCGCCAAGTGTGAGGCTAGACGGGGGGGTTCACAGACACACACCTGCTAAGGGTTAGGTCCTCAAGGCCCGGTGAACGTGGGGCAGCCATGGCGCAGATAGTGATAATACACTGTGAAGTAAACCTCTGTGTCCCATCCCATGCGAGAGGTGAGAAATCTACCGTCACCGTAGGCTACGATAGTTGTTTTGAAGGATGCGAGGAAATTATTTCGGTGGGTAGAGACGCAAGAGGGAGTTCCAGAAGGACTACTGTGTTCAGGTCAAAGGCACAGAGGTGGTCTCAGGTGGCAGAATGTTGTGGGAAATGAAACCCCAGGCAGTAGACAGGGCGGGCCCTGAAGGATCTTGTGAATGCCACGGAAGGAGATGGCTCAGTTAGGGTCTGTGTCATGGGAAAATGTCCATGGCACCTCCCAGAATAGACTCTCCAGTGTTTGGTGCTATTGAAATCCTGGCACAGACTGACCTCTCCGAACTCCATCGAAGAACCTTGGGATTCCAGGCCCAGTGGGGAAATTTCTAGCAGTCAAACCACCCAAGATGTGACGGGCTGAGAATCAGTCAGCTTCCTAGCTCTTTACCCATTCTGCGACAGGCTAGATCCCCATTACCCAGGCCCCAAATGGCGAAGGGAGGAGACGCCTTCTTCCTCACCACGTGGGAGCCTAGCGTCACTGGCTTCTGTGCAGAGACCACGGCTGTCCGAATCCACCAGGCATTCGCTGTAAGTCAGAGGGTGCCAGCATCTGTTGCACATACATTCACGGGAGAAGCTTAATCTTGGCATTGCGTAGATCTGATATTTCCTGGAGTCTTTTGTAAAGCACTCCCACGTCAGAGCGAGTGAGGTCGCTCTGCTGAACCCGAGGGCTGAGCATACAGTAATCTGTGTTTTTCTCAAAGTACATCCCAGCCATCCGCCCTCTCCATTTTCTTACTAGGCAATCCACTGGGACATCTCCGTGCAGATTTGGGCCGGCCACACTTCTGTCAGCTAAAAGGAAAGGCATCTGAATAGTTGGAATAGTCTGGTGGTGAGGGCACCAGCCTGATCTTCCCTTAGGTAGGTCTCAGGTTCAGGTTCCTCTGACGGCATGCCCTCGCAGAGCACTGAGTGGATTCTGGGGTGTAAAGGGATGCGACTTTTGTGTAACAAGGCTTGTAAACCTAAACTAGGTACTTTAGGCGGCAGTCTTCCGTCGAAGCGGGGGTCTGTGCCAACAAGTGAAGACTGATTGAAGAGAGATGGAATGTCATCTTCCGAGTTAGTCTTTACCAACAGATCTCAAGGGTAGTTCAGTCATGTGGGATTTCAACCCTGGGTCCTGCCTTTGGGACTCTGCTCCTTTGAAAGATGTGATTCACTGTTTCCGGCTGCAGTCTACCAGGGATAGGGGTCATCACGAGTCTGAGCTCTGTGGGACCATCAGTCCGCTTGGCATGACCTCTGTACTGGAATCATCGCGTGTTGATCTTCCATGCTAAAGTGACACTGCGGAGGGAAACGCCACTATCCCACCCAATCCTGCCGTCCCTGGCACATTTTTAAAGCGAGCTGATCCCGTCGGGGGAAGGAGGATCATACTCGACAATGTGTGAGTTCATAGGGGCCCAAGGCGCTTTAAGTCTCCAGACTTCTGGGTCACGTTTCATGCCCCACTAAGGAGCTGGTTAGTCCTCTGGGGTGGTGTTGTGGAAACCGACATGTCACCTGTCTCCACTCCAACACGTGCACACACAGGCGCCCATATCCGCACACACTGGGCGTCTAGCAAAAGCCGAAGAGAAAACCTATTTCCTGCAAATGTTCTAGAGACCCCCTGTTAACTTAGGAAGGTCCCTTTTTTCCACGATGAATTCATTTCCCAAAGATCAGTCAAGGTGTGATCCAGGCATATATTTTCTTTTGCGACCAAGCGGATCTGACCTCTTGCTAATTTTGCCTACAATTAGTTTGCTGTAATTACCGCCACTTACAATTCAGTCTGCTTTCACTAAAAAAAATTATTGTTCGTGGGGTCATAAAACTCTTTAAAAATTGCCTAATGAAAAATGGAGCCTGGGGAATGTCGCACAAGATAAGCCCGGCCATTAAATCCCGGACTTCCTGTGTGCACGAGGTAGTAGTTTGGGCTGGGGGCTCCTCGGCAGGGTGTGTGTGTGTGTGCGTGTGCGTGTGCAGGTGCGTGTCTGCGTGTGTGTGGTGGGGATGGAGGAGTGTGTGGAGCAGCCTTCTTAACATGTTCTCATTCCTTTAGACTGACAGAGGGCCAGGGGCCGAGAGCGAGAAGGCCTTCACGGTGAAGAAGACAAGGGGGAACAGAATGAGGATGCCAGGCCATGGGGCTGTCGGGGTAGTCAGTCCTTTGCAGGGTGTTCAGGGCTAGATGTCCTAACGTATGGCTGGCAGGGCAAGTCCTCCCCCAGTCGGGCCTGAAGCTCCCACCCCCAGATATAAGAGCTGCCCCTAAGCCCACTGACCAGCTCAGCTTTGCCTCTTCAGCTGAGAGCGGACCGTTCCTGCACAGAAGGTGAGTGAGAGAGAAAAGGTAAGATTCCGAGGAGCCCGCTGGTCTGGGAGCGTAAAACCTGGCAGGGCTCGGAGGCTGGGCATCTGGCAAAAGGGTTTTCCTCAGTGCGTCGCCACGCGTTCTCAACAAGCCCCGGAGCTTCCCTGAAGAAGTTTCTAGTTGCATTAATCCTTATTCTCCGGACCGCACAGTTTGGTCGGGGCAGCAAGACGTAAACCGTGGAAGAGCACAGGAGAGAACGAAGGGCGCGTTGGGGCAAATGGTGCCTGGAGGTTTGGTTGTGGCCTAGCGGTGCGTTTGGTCTGTGCATAGGGTTCTTTCTAAGTTCACAAATTTGAAATGAGGGTTTGTGGATTCCCTTGAAAACTTGGGGGATCTGGCCATCAGCAACCAGCATGTACTGGCTGAAGCCTGTGCTTGGGTTTGCCACGGGCTCTCACTTGGCCTGTGGCCTCACGCCTCCTTCCCTTTACTGATTCCCTTTTGCCTGCCTGGCCCCCATTCCCAGGGTGGTCCCCACAGTATGCTCTAGGTCCCCAACCCATCTGGCCTGTGAAGTTAAATCTAGCAAAGCTCCAAAGATCATGCTAGTGCCCCCCTCAAAGGGCTTCCCGTCACATTCACAATAAAATCCAAACTCCTTGGCAGACCCCACGAGGCCACTGCCATCTGCCCCGTCCTGTCCTCTGGGCTCATCTGCCCCATCTCTGCCCCCACTGACCTCACTCCAGCCACACCAGCCTCCCCTGAAGGAGCCTGGGCCGCTCCCTACCTGGAGGTCCCCCCCACCTTTGCGTGACTCTATTCCTAGAGGGGATTCCTGGAGAGGCCACCTGCTCACCACCTGCCCCCCTCCCCATGGCTCTCTGCTCACCAGCCTTTATTCCATCATGGTATCCATCACTGTTGATATTAGGCCCCAAGACTAGTGTTCTGATGGAACTGTGCACCTACCAGCTCTATGACCTTGAGCAAGCCACCTAGCCCTTCCGTGTCCCACCCCCCTCATCTGAAATGAGAGAAGATCGTACTGCCTCATGCCCTGGGTATAAGGATGAAACAAGACAATACTTGTAAAGGGCTTAGAATGGTATTTGGTAGAGAGAAGGTTGGCCATTGACTTTTCTATGATTGCATTCATATAATATTTCATTATATAATTTGTAGAGTTTACATTTACTCTGTAAGAACAATTAGTAGGAGTGTGTTACTTCCTACGAACCGATGCAGAAGCCTGCACACAGCTCAAACTAGGGATCGAACTGCATGTCCCAACCTGTATTCCACATCGTGCCAGGAAAATGACACAGTTGTGTGTGAGTGCTGAATATTATCTTTTCATAAATGTATGACCCACAACTTTGTCATCTCCTGCAACACTCTTTATTTATTTATTTACTTCTTTCTTTCTTTGTTTATTTAATTTCTATTGATTTTGAGAGAGAGAATGCGCATGCATGCGCACAAGCGGGGACAGGGCAGAGAGAGAGGGGTGGGGAGAGAGAGAGAGAGAGAGAGAGAGAGAGAGTCCCAAGTGGGCTCCACACCAACAGTGCTCAGGACTCAGTGTGGAGCCCTGCCGTGTCAATGCAGGGCTTGAACTCAAGAATCATGAGATCATGACCTGAGCCGAAGTTAGATGTTGGACAGTTAACCGACTGAGCCACCCAGGGTCCCCAGCCTGTAGCACTTTATACAATTTAAGGTTGTGCCAAATGGCAAAAGTAACCAACTAAAGTCTGCCTAACTTAAATCAAGAACCCCCGGACTGATGGGCCCCATTTTGTTCCAAAATTCTCAGGCAAATATAATTGTATTTGCTATGGGATTCCCATGTGCATCACGGAAGGATAGCTTTCCAGCCCACAGAGCCGGCGACTTCATGGCTCGTGCTCAGAATGCCACAGAGCCCTGGCACCTGAGTGTGGGTCATGATAAATGGACTTCTTTTGTTTACATAACTTAAATCTGGGAATCCTTTCCAAGGTAGGAGAGCTCCTTCCAAATTGTCTTTAGGAACAAATAGTTCCTTAGATGCAGTGTTCACTCCCCTTAAGGGAACGGCATCTTTTGTTAAATGGAATTTGTTTCTAGAATTCAGTGCTGGGATTTTGTGCAACTGTGCTCCAGATTCTGTGTCGTTATCACCACTTTTAAGCCCTTTCTTTAAATTATCTTTGATTATTATAATATATATCACTTCGAAGTTATATGATTGTAATAGATATAGTTCAAAGATAAAATGATATAAAAAAGGTCACAGCAAAAGGTTTTGTATCCATTTTTTCCTTCTCATTCCTCCTACCCCAATATTTTCGTTCAGTTATTTTTTTCATATTTTATTTTTCTGTTTCTAAAAAGTAGTTGAAAAATGAATGGCATATCCTCGGATAAGACCTGATTCTTCTTATTTTTACTATGGATCGACCTTTGTTTATTTGTTTATTTTATTTATTTTTTATTTAAAAATAAGTTGATACACACTGTTACATTAGTAACAACGTAATGCTTGGACAAGTCTATGCTTACCACAAGTATAGCTACGATCTGTCACCATGCAACACTATTACGATACCATTGACCTTTCCCTATGCTGTGCCTTTCACCTCTGTGACTTATTCATTCCGGAAATGGAAGCCTGTGTCTCTCAATCCCTTCACCCATTTGGCCCATCCCCCCCTCCCTTCCCTCTGGCTACCACTGCGTTCTTTTCTGTCTTTATGGTCCACTTCTGCATTTTCTTTGTTTGTTTGCTTTGTGTTTTTAGATTC
The DNA here is from genome assembly GCF_022079265.1 of Lynx rufus. Taxonomy (NCBI): domain Eukaryota; kingdom Metazoa; phylum Chordata; class Mammalia; order Carnivora; family Felidae; genus Lynx; species Lynx rufus. The sequence goes on from NW_025814830.1 coordinate 17,152,715, forward strand.
CACATACAAGTGAAATCATATGGCATTTGTCATTCTCCACCTGACTTTTCTCACTTAGCATTATGCCTTCCAGGTCTATCCATGTTGTTGCAAGTGGCAAGGTTTCATTCATTTTTATGGCTGAGTAATATTTCATCGTGTGTGTGTGTGTGTGTGTGTGTGTATCATATCTCCTTTATCCATCCGTAGAACATGTTTTGAGAAATGACCTATATGAATCAAAGGAGACAATAAATAAAGTTAATGATTCAACATTTATTAAAAAGTGAACATTTGTGGATTTTTAAAGCATCATATACCTTCCCTTTGTTTAGACACAAAATAAAGTGGTCTGTCTCAGCAGTATTCTGTTGGTTTCAGGAGGGCTGGAAGGAAAGAGCTGAGTCCTGAGTTCACCTTGACTCTGGAAATTCCTGATTCATCCACTGGAACTTAAATGGCAACAAACCAGTCATGCGTCAGGCACTTCTGGGCATTGACTTTTTCTTCACGCATTTCCCCCTAGGCAACAAGCATTTATTGACTATCTACTGTATGCCCACAACTTTCTCTGTGCTGGGGATACAACAGTATAAAGACCGTCCGAAGCATCTTCCACCAAAACCTTCTTGACCATCTGCCCCAGGGCTGTTGTGCTGGCCTGGGGACGCAGCAGTTTCTCTCACTTTTATCCCTTTTGTGAGGTCAGCAAAAACGTAAGTGATGTAAGGTCAGCAGTGACAGGTGTCAGAGTGAAAATGAAAGCAGGTGAGGACACAGAGAGCCATGGGGGGAGGTAGAGGGTGAACAGGTGGCCTCTCCAGGAATCCCCTCTAGGAATAGAGTCACGCAAAGGTAGGGGGGACCTCCAGGTAGGGAGCGGCCCAGGCTCCTTCAGGGGAGGCTGGTGTGGCTGGAGTGAGGTCAGTGGGGGCAGAGATGGGGCAGATGAGCCCAGAGGACAGGACGGGGCAGATGGCAGTGGCCTCGTGGGGTCTGGATTTTATTGTGAATGTGACGGGAAGCCCTTTGAGGGGGGCACTAGCATGATCTTTGGAGCTTTGCTAGATTTAACTTCACAGGCCAGACGGGTTGGGGACCTAGAGCATACTGTGGGGACCACCCTGGGAATGGGGGCCAGGCAGGCAAAAGGGAATCAGTAAAGGGAAGGAGGCGTGAGGCCACAGGCCAGGTGAGGGCCCGTGGCAAACCCAAGCACAGGCCTGGGCCTCTGTCTAGAGGGTGGATGCTTTCTTCAATCAGATCCAGAGAGATCAAGTGCATATAAGTGGCCCAAAGGAGCCCTTCATCAGCAGTCGTCGGCATTTACGTGCCCAGCACTTTTGCAGCCTGTCCCTGGACAGACAACCCACACGCTCAACTTCTAGTGCTAAGTAGGAATCTAGAAATCCTGCCCTGCCCAAGCCTACCAGGTTGCAGAGACATCTGGACTTTCTGGAAAGGCATTGTTTCCTTCCCTCCTCGCCCCCCCCCCCCCAATTCATGGGCAGGGAACAAGGGTCCGGGTGCAGCTAAGTGTCTCTGCGTGTTAATAGCTTGTGGGTTGTTGCAGGATCTCATGTGGACCTCGGCATCGGTGACGTGTGGCTGGGAGCGGGTAACATGCCCCGTGGTTATCTATCTTGAGACTCCTTCCCACCCCTTGTTCCCCTAGGGAGCCAGGGTGCCTTAGCACAGGAGCAGGAGCAGAAGTGACCTGGAATGACACCTTGCGTTTCTCCTCTCGGCCCCGAGGGGCCCATGCCCTTGGCTCTGCCCGTGTGCTGTGCGCGTCAGTGCGGTTGAGCTGTGGGGCTGTGCTGGCCCTGGGTTCCGAAAGCATCCGTGCGCTGGTGCTTTTCCTGTTCCCTGGCCCTTAGCTGATGCAAACCACCGCGGGGTGCTGACTGGAGGCCTCCAAGCACCCTGCGTCCGCGTTATTACGGCAAACTTAAGAGTAGTAAATAAAAGGAACAAACGAAATAAAAACACAAAATGAAAAAATAATTAAAACAATAACTATTCCATTCATTCTGAGCACCTCATCCAAGATTGCATTAGAAAAAAAACTACAATAAAAACATGCTTTTAATCTGATAGTAAAAAAGCCCAATAAAATAAAAATGAGCTCCATTAATGAAAATAATGGCTCTTACCCCAGCCAGTTAAAATGCTGAGCTTATGCGTTTTGGGGTTTGGGGGAGCTGAGGACGGTTGTTTTCCACGGCTGGTGACAGATTTGCTTCTGTTACGTACAGGAGAGGGCCCCGGCTAATTAGGATGGCTCAATCTGGGATCTTACCTTTTGTGTGAAGCCCAGAGAAATTGGGTAGGAAGACAACAGAGTCCTGGGGAGATGGGCGAGGGGGGAGCTGTGCTCCGTTTAAGATTTGGACTTCAGAAGGCACTAGAATGTGTAGTTGCCGGCGTGCGTGCGTGCGTGTGTTTCCTTTCTCTTTCTCTCTTCACCTCCCTCCCTCCGCCTCCCTTCTCATTACTTCAATTTGTGTTTGCCCCTTTTAGGAAGCCACTTTAATTTTCTTGCAGATGACAGGTAAGCCCCACCTCAGACTCTTTTGGATCAACTGGAGGTATAAATAGATAAGTCAACCGTAATAGGACACCTCAGCAAGACCCTCTCCTTCTATTTGTGCTAGAAGAATTGTGCACTGAGTGGAGCCCGGTACTTGCTCTGGATGGCCCTGCTCAGCACGCCCTTCTCCTGGGGGGGTGGGGGGTCCCTTTCCCCACTCCTTTGTAGCCTGTGTTACCAGCCGGAATTGTAATGCCTCGTATATTTCCTTGCTTGGTTCTGAATCCCTTGAGTGGAGCTACAAAAGAAGAAACGCCAGCGTTCACGGTCCACGTCTTGACCTCTGAAGACTTTGCTGGCAGCTGACCTCACAGAGCCCAGGACGGAACTTGTTCAAAGAAACTCTCTGCCCATTTAATCAACTCCTCTGCTGCCCTCCCAGGGCCCTGATGCTACTACTACAAGAACTTATTTGTTCAAATGAATATTAACATTGTAATTTAGTACCTAATTACGCTTCTCTAGCCATAACTGGAAATGTGGTATTAAAATCCTTACATGCTCCTTGGCTATCAGCATGTACCTTTGTCAATATCCTGGCATTGCAGAGATTTCTTTAATGTACAATCTCTGGGCTCGCGTCTCTCCCTGTCGCTGATCCTCCCCTGTCGCTTGCAGATTTACTCGTTGCCGTCGCAGGTCGCGTTGAGAGCCGCGGTCTTGCTTGAATCAAATAGAGGAGTTCAGCTCCTTCCTAAAGAAGTGTGTGCACACGTGGTTTTCACAAGGGCTTCATCTTCTGTCTGCTCGCAGTCCCAGCCAAAGAACATAAGGTCTTAGGATTCCGCCGGGGGAAAACCCGCCACCTTCAACCGTCGTGCCTGACACGTAATAAGTGCTCAATAAAGTTCGCTTCTTTAATACTTTTCACCTTGTTTCGTATCTCTAGGCCAGTGGTCCTCAGTTCCGGAGGCATATAAGGAAATGTGTATCTTAAAAAAAAAAAAAATGGTCGTGCCCGGTGTCATGTCAGAACAATGAAATCTGCGCCTCTCTGGTGAGGGCTTCCAGATGGTTCCGACAAGCAAGAAGGATTGAGATCACTGCCACAGGCACGGCTGACATATGTATGTTCCGAGGAGCCACTGTTTCCGGTAGGATCGGTTCCAGTACAGAGCAGCTATTAGCAAATGGTCACAAACTGAGCTTCTGCTTACAACTTTTCTGTGAGCTCTTTAGCATCGCCTGGAAGAGCAGTGGCGAAGGAAGGATGCAGGTTTTACAGTGGGAACAATACTTTTGAGGACATCGAGCTATTTCAGAGAAAGACTGTCCTAATAGCCGTTATTTGCGTCTGAAAGAATGTTCCCTGTTCTAACTTCCAAGTGTTTTATGCAAGTTCTCCCATCAGGCAAAGCCCCCTGTTGGGAGAGCTGGGTGGACACGTGCACAGCCTGCAGATGGCTCATAACCAGCAGCCCTGCTAGCAAGAGTCAGGAACACATCCAGGGCTTCTGCTTTGGAAACGTCTATTTGCAACCAAGGGAAAAAAGAGAAACACAACAACTGGTGTGTCAGTAAGTCACCCTCTAAGAAAACATGTTTTCTGACACCTCCTCCGTGTTCAGAGATAGCCTTTCTGAGCAAAGAGCACCTGTGTGCTGAGGATCATGGTTAGTCTGGGTGCCATGGACTTCCTGTAGGCTGACCCCCTGCCCCACCAACAATCTTCATCCACGTCCTCAGACGCCCTGGGCAGCCCTCTCGCCATGGCACGTGAAATTCCCAAGCACTGTGGAGCGCCTGGGTGGCTCAGTCGGTTAAGCATCGGATTCCTGATCTCAGCTCAGGCCCTGATCTCAGGGTCATGAGTTCAAGCTCCATATTGTGCCCTGCAATGGGCGTGAAGCCTACTTTAATATATATATATATATATATATATATATATATATAATTCCCAAGCACTGAATGTTTCATCCAGCAGTTTTAGCACCAGATCATTAAGTGGATTTGGGTTAAAGGGTCCCATGCATGAGTCCTTGCACAACGTGAGCTGATTCTGTTCAGGACCAGACCGTAGAATCGCCTGCTTGCCCCTTATCAAATTGTCCATGTTGTGCACCGTTTTCTCGGTTCCCAACTTGGTGTCGGTGTGTACGGATTTTCTAAAAGTTCTTTGTCTTCATTTTATGTAAATTGTAAATTATAGATCAGCTTTAGTGAACTGTAATTTACCTTAAATTGAATTAAATTTATAATTTATCAGATGTAAGAACCAACTTTAATGAGTTTTGGTAGATGAATACAGTCACGTATACATTTACCTCCTTAGTCGTAATACAGAACATTTACATCACCCCCTAAAAGTTCCTTTGTGTCTCTTGAAAGCCATTCCCCTTCCCAGCTTTAGACACCAGCAACCACTGTTTGGTTTTCTCTTCCTATAATTTTACCTTTTCTAAAAATTTTACGCAGAATGAATCATGCAGAAGGCAGTCCTTTGTTTCCAGCTTTTTTCACCGGAAATGCGTATCGTCGTGTGTTTGAGATTCAGCTGTTTCTTTTCTTTTTTATTTGCTACTTTGAAAATTATTAATTAATTAATTAGTTTTTAATTGAGCTATGATCGACATCCAACACTATGCCGGTTTCAGACGTATAGATGTCTAGCTCGCGTTTCTTGTCTGTCGATGGCTTATTCTTTTTTCACGGATGAAGAGCATTCTGTTGTACAGATGTATAACTTATCCATTCAAAAATTGATGGACATATGTATTATTTCCGGTTTTATGAAATTATAAACAAATTTGCTATAAACATTCACAGAAAGGTTGCTTTACAAATACATAAATATCCAGGGATGGGATCGCTGGATTGTGGAATACGTGTGTCTTTGAATTTAGGAGAAATGTTAAATTATTTCCAAGATGGCCATGCCATCTTATACGCCAAGCAGCAATTTATGGGGGTTCCAGTGTTTTCACCACTTGGCTGGCACTTGATTGCTTTTTTTTCTTTCGTGTTAGCCATTTCAATAGGGCTGCAGTGCCTTCTCATTGTGGTTTTGATTTACATTTCTCTGAGGATTAACAATAGTGAACGTTTCTCCCATGTTTTTATGCCACTTATATGTTTTCTTTGGTGAAGTGTCCATTCAAATACTTTGCTCATATGTGCCTTTTTTTAAAGATTAATCAAAAAATGTTTTTAATTAATTTTTTAAATTTACATCCAAGTTAGCATCTAGTGAAACAGTGATTTCAGCAGTAGATTCCTTAGTGCCCCTCACCCATTTAGCCCATCCCTCCCACAACCCCTCCAGTAACTCTGTTTGTTCTTCATATTTAAGAGTCCCTTATGTTTTGTCCCCCTCCTTGTTTTTATGTTATTTTTGCTTCCCTTCCTTTATGTTCATCTGTTTTGTCTCTTAAAGTCCTCATACAAGCGAAGTCGTATGATATTTGTCTTTCTGTGACTGACTAATTTTGCTTAGCATAACATCCTCCAGTTCCATCCAGGTAGTTGCAAATGGGAAGATTTCATTCTTTTTGAGTGCCGAGTAATACTCCATTGTATGTATACACCACATCTTCTTTATCCATTCATCCATCGATGGACATTTGGGCTCTTTTCATACTTTGGCTATTGTCGATAGTGCTGCTATAAACATGGGGGTGCACATGTCCCTTCGAAACAGCACACCTGTATCCCTTGGGTAAATACCTAGTAGTGTGATTGCTGGATCGTAGGGTAGTTCTGTTTTTAATTTTTTGAGGAACCTCCATATTGTTTTCCAGAATGGCTACACCAGCTTGCCTTCCCACCAGCAATGCAAAAGAGATCCTCTTTCTCCACATCCTTGCCAACATCTGTTGTTGCCTGAGTTGTTAATGTTAGCCATTCTGACAGGCATGAGGTGGTATCTCATTGTGGTTTTGACTTGTATTTCCCTGATGATGAGTGATGTGGAGCATTTTTTCATGTGTTGGTTGGCCATCCGGATGTCTTCTTTGGAGAAGTGTCTATTCATGTCTTTTGCCCATTTCTTCACTGGATTACTTGTTTTTTGGGTGTTGAGTTTGATAAGTTCTTTATAGATTTTGGATACTAACCCTTTATCTGATATGTCACTTGCAAATATCTTCTCCCAGTCCATCAGTTGCCTTTTAGTTTTGCTGACTGTTTCCTTCTTGTGCAGAAGTTTTTATTTTGATGAGGTCCCAATAGTTCATTTTTGCTTTTGTTTCCCTTGCCTACAAAGACGTGTTGAGTAAGAAGTTGGTGTGGCCAAGGTCAAAGAGGTTTTTACCTGCTTTCTCTTTGAGGATTTTGATGGCTTCCTGTCATAGGTTTAGGTCTTTCATCCATTTCGAGTTTATTTCTGTGTATGGTGTAAGAGAGTGGTCCAGATTCATTTTTCTGCATGTCGCTGTCCAATTTTCCCAGCACCACTTGCTGAAGAGACTGTCTTTATTACATTGGATATTCTTTCCAGCTTTGTCAAAGATTAGTTGTATATGTGCCTTTTTTTTTAGGAAAAAATCAATTTGGGGGACATTGTCATCTTTGCTATGGTTAGTCTTCCAGTGCACAGACACGGCACGCCTCCCCACGTCTTTTAAAAAAAAATTTTTTTTTACATTTTTATTCATTTTTGAGAGACAGAGAATGAGCGGAGGAAGGGCAGAGAGAGAGAGAGGAGACACAGGATGTGAAGCAGACTCCAGGCTCCGAGCTGTCAGCACAGAGCCCAATGCAGGGCTCGAACCCACAAACTGTGAGATCACGACCTGAGCCGAAGTCGGATGCTCAACCGACTGAGCCACCCAGGTGCCCCAAGAGATTTTTTTTTAGCTGAAATATTATGAGTTGTCTAGGTATACAGGCAGCAAAAAGATAAATTAGTGTATGTATTCCAATGTTCCGGCCATAGATGGAAGGTGGTCCATCCTTCACTATCGGCATGGTGCTCACTTACCTGCAGGTGAGTGCCTTTTTTTGAGACGAAGGACAGTCTCTTGCTCCTATTTGGCTGAGAATTTGCATCACGGATGCGTGTTGGATCTTGTCAAATGCCTGTCTGTGTCAATTGATATTGAGAATTTGCATCACGGATGCGTGTTGGATCTTGTCAAATGCCTGTCTGTGTCAATTGATATGATCATGTGATTCTTCTCTTTAGCGTGTTCGGATGGTAGATTATGTTGATTGATTTTTGTATGTTGAACCCACATAGTGTATTTAAAAGAAATCCAGGTGTATCATGTTACTTAGTTCTGTTTTTTTTTTTTATACTGCTGGGGTTATTTGGTAGTATTTTGTTTAAGATTTTTGTTTCTAAATTCACAAGAGATAGTGATTGGTTCATTGCTGTCTTATTTTATACTGTATTGGAGCATTTTTGGTATGAAGGTAGTACTAAGCTCATAAAATGAGTTTAGAAGTGTTTCCTCCTTGGGGAGCCTGGGTGGCTCAGTTGGTTAAACACCTGACTCTTGGTTTCAGCTCAGGTCATGATCTCACGGTTCGTGGGTTTGGGCACAGTTGGTGGGTTCGGGTCCCACATTGGGCTCTGCACGGACAGTGTGGAGCCTGCTTGGGATACTCTCTCTCTCCCTCTCTCTCTGCCCCTCTCCTGCTCTCTCTCTCTCTCTCTCAAAATAAATGAATAAACATTAAAAAAAGAAGCATTTCCTCCTTTTCTATTTTCTGGGAAAGATTGCATAAGATTTCTGTTAATTCTTCTTAAGTGTTTGGTAGAACTTTCTAGTAAACCAACCATTTCTTTTTTCAGGAGATTTATGATGAAAAATTCAATCTATTCAATAGTTTGAGGACTGGGTGGTTTATCTTGGGTGGTTTCACTGGGTGGTTTCATCTTGGTTTTGGTAGTTTGTGGTTTTTAAAGGAACCAGTCCATTTCTCCTAAGTTGTAAAATTTATGGGTGTACACTTGTTCACAGTATTCCACTTGTTCTTTTAGTGACTGTAGGACCTGTTGTACTATCCCATTTCATTCCTGATATTGATGATTTGTGTTTTCTCACATTTTATGTTGGTCAGTCTTGATAGAGATAAATTTAATTTATCATTAAATTAAAAAAATATTTTACTGTTTATTTATTTTTGAGAGAGAGAGAGAGAAAGAGAGAGAAAGAGACAGAGAGACTGAAAACTGAGGAGAGACAGAGAGGGAGACACAGAATCTGAAACAGGCTCCAGGCTCTGAGCTGTCAGCACAGAGCCTGAGGTGGGGCTCGAACTCACGAATCCTGAGATCATGACCTGAACCAAAGTTGGATGCTCAACCAAATGAGCCACCCAGGCGCCCCATCATTAATTTTTTTAAAAGAAATAACATATCATTTTATTGCTTTTTTCTCTTGTTTCCTGTTTTTAATTTCATTGATGTCTGCTCTGATCTTTGTTATTTCTTTCTTTCTTTTTTTTTTTTTTTTTTTTTTTTGCTTTGTGTTTACTCTTCCTTTTCGGTTTTCTTGAGGTAGAAACTTTGACATGAGACTTTATTTCTTTTCTAAAGTAATTTAGTGCAGTAAATTTCTCTCTCAGCATTGCTTGAGCTGCATACCATGTATTTTGATATGTTATATTTTAATTTTTATTCAATTTTATGTATTGGAAATTTCTCTTTAAGACTTCCTCTTTGACCCATGGAATTTAAAAGTGTATTGTTTAATTTTCAAATGTGGGGTAGAGGGAGAAATTTATTGACTCCTTGAAATAGAAAATTTGCCAGGTTTGCTTTGAGAAGGTAATCTGATACGAGCCTTCATGCACACATTAAGGGTTTTTACCTACCCTTGAGAAATCTACACGAATACACGAATACCTCTAAGAGAAACACAAGGGAAACATTTGTTTCCTTTGCTTCTTAGACATCTCTTAATTAGGAGCACTAACAAATCCACTCATTCAGTAATTCGTTTGTTCAAAACATTCCTCATCGTCTTTCCCAGAGCACCGTACTCTGTACTCATGTATGGGATCTTCCTCCACCCAGAGCTCACAGATCCCTTCACTCACTGTGTTCTTGTGTCTCCCATCCTGAGTTCTTTCCTGTTAGCATAAATTGCTGAAAGTGAATATTCTTATAGGGTATGAACGGTGCAGGTTATGAGATTGTGGTGGTCCTTGGCTATTGATTTGGAAACGTGAATATTAGAACTACATTCACAGCCCAAATACAGCCAATTATTAAGTAAGGTCATGGTTACACCCTTCTTTATTGAAAATGGTTTCTTTTGGCTATAGATATTTAGATAATTGCCTCTGCTTTTCATTTTATGGCATGGTGATGATATTTAGATGATGAAGAGAAGAAAGAGGAGGATGAAGATTCTCTGAGACTCTAAGTTCATGTCCTATTCTATCTATTATCCAACCATCCATCCATCCATCCATCCATCCTTCTATCCATTCTTCCATCCTTCCATTTATCCATCCATTCATCCACTGAATTTTTATCTATCTGTTCTTGGTCATCATACTTGCCAAGTTCATTATCAACTTAGGATCTTTTCATTTGCTGTTCCTCTTTCTGGAATGTTCTTTCCTTGACTTTTCATGTGACGGTCTCCTTGTCATCTCTTCAGCAAAATCTGTCCTAACCACTCTATCTAAATGAATTCCCTTGAAGTTACCGTCACACCACCTTGTTTCATCTTTCAACGTTTATTTATTTTTTGGGACAGAGAGAGACAGAGCATGAACGGGGGAGGGGCAGAGAGAGAGGGAGACACAGAATCGGAAACAGGCTCCAGGCTCCGAGCCATCAGCCGAGAGCCCGACGCGGGGCTCGAACTCCCGGACCGCGAGATCGTGACCTGGCTGAAGTCGGACGCTTAACCGACTGCGCCACCCAGGCGCCCCATCAACTTTTTAGACACTTCTCACCCTTTGAAATTATCTTGTTTCTTTTTATTCACTTTTTTGTTTTCAATCTTCCTTGCCAGAATAGAGGTTCCACGAAGGCAGAGACCTTACGTGTCTTGTTTTCCTCTGTGGGCCAACATCCACACAGCCGACAATCCATGTGAACAGTTGCTTATTAATTAAATTAATAAATGCTCTTCTCCTGACATCGTAAGGTAGTGATCAAGAGTGCAGACTCTGCAGCCAATCTGGCTGCATTTAATTGTATGTATGCAAACTTGGAGATAGCATGCCATGACCTTGGGCAAGTCATTTATCGTCTCTGTGTCTCAGTTCCTTCAAGAAATGGAAATGATATAAATAGTATGAGATGAGAACAGCACAGAACTTACAGAATTGTCATTGTCAGGAGGATTAAACAAAGTTAAAACAAAAACATGTAATGTGGTAAAGTGCTTAAAATAGCATCTGGCAACCATATGCATTAAAAACGAAACACAACAACAACAACAACAACAACAACAACAAATCATCCTCGTCATCATCCCCAAGTTTTGGAAAATAAAATCTAAAAAAAACAATAAATACAACAACAACAAAAGAGAACAGTTCCTACCTGGAAAATTTAAGTGTGGTGAATACTTCTGAGGGGCTTTCCAATTCTAGAAAGTAGTTTCAGCCTTTTGACAGTCTGGCCCCCAAAGTTACTGCTAAGTCCAGGATCCCAGCCTTTTAGGGGCCACCTCACTGGTGCCACCTGTATTGTGATGAGTGAGTTGAGGCAAAAACTTGTGCACACACAAGCGTTAGCGATAATAATTAACAAGACCCTGGCAGTTCTACCCAGTGTTGTGCAAGATCAGGACAAGGCACTCTGTCCGTCGATGGTGGCCCTGTGGAGCAGAAGAGTGACAGAGCAAGAAGTCAGTACCACCCCGTGCAGAGTCGATCTCCTGGCAGAGCCGGCTGTCACTCACTGTGGCCTGGCCAGCATGCGGTATGTGAGGCCTGTCAGTCTTTCTGGATGGGAAGATGGGGGCGTGTCTGATCACAAGCTGACTTTCTGCAGGGTGGAGGTGGTGAGCCCCCAGGGGCCCTTGTCCTGAGCGGCGTGCTTGAGCTCCCAGAAGGAGCAAGCTTGGATGGAGAAGCTCGCTCTCTCCTGGACTTGCCTAGCATGCCAACCTGGGGCATGACTTGCCTTGCCTTGCAAGGCCTCCTTGCTACCCTAGATGTTTTGATGGCACGGAGAGAGTCAGCAATGCCTTACTCTGGAGGGCTCACCAGAGGGAAGGTGGAGACAGAGGCACAAGCTACTGAAGAGGCGGCCCCGCTCAAAGACTCCTAGCTCCTGGTCAGGAGCCCTAAATTCTTGTCCCAATTCTTCTACCTGCTCACCCTGGGTCCTTGGAAACTCGCACGATCTCACTGTTAGGGGACGATAGCGCCGAGCATCAGCTCTCCCATCCCCCATTGCCCACAGACCCTTCGCCTCTCCCTACCCGTACGCACACATCCAGAACAGGAATTCAGAGGCAGCCTCAGGCAGTTATTTCTTCAGCTTTGGAGACTGCAAGGGCCAATGTTTGGGCCTCAAAATAAATGTAAAGGAGAATTTGTTGGGCTCCAGCCCTCAGTCCTGCAGGGACCAAGGGCAGGCGGCTCCAAGATGGGCCACTTCGGCCTAAGCATTATTTTGAGTTAAATGCAATTAGAACTCAGCAGGTTCAGGAAAAAGCTCTCCTCCTCCTCTTCAATTGCCTTCCTGTACCAGGAAGAGGGGTTTTAACAGGGTTCCTTATTTATCCAGGAAACTTATATGCAGGATAGAGAAACCTTGATTTTCCAAACATCTCTCCTCTTCCCGCTAATGGTTTTTCTCCTCTTTGCATCCCCAGACCCCGCCTCTCTCCTGAGCTCAGAGAAGCCTCATGTCACCTGACTATCACGTCTGTGAGGATTTCCCATGTGCCTGAAGCTAAATTTGATTTTCTCCTATTAATCTGTCGCATCTCAATTTGATTCTTGGTCCAGCTGGAAGGATCTCGAAGGGCATAGGTGATTCCTCCTCCCCCACATTCCGAAGGGGAGGAGGTGAGCGCTCTCCCCAGGCAGAGGGTACAAGCTGTGTGGAAGGGACAGGGCCAGCCATTCCTTTCTTCTGGATTCAACAGGTGACAGAACCTCCAGGAAAATTGGGGGACCTCAGAGCGGAGGATCCCTCGGCCTTACTTCCCATGCAGGATCTGTAAAGCAGGAAGCCCAGAGTGGCCCAAACCCTGGCATGAGTTGACTGCAGTGGAGCAGCTCTCCAAGCTTCCTGCTCTTCCCTGGAGGTGTGGGAACCAGGTACTTTTCCAGAGCCCCAAGAAAGGCACAGAAGACAGATAGGGGTGAGTTGGTCTACTGGGGGGGTTTCACGATCCTGGTGAGGGAGAAGAGGCTACAAAGTATTGAAGCATCATGAACATGACACCGGCCTCCACATGGGGGATACAGCCATCTTTGCTGACGTTTGAGCGAATGGAAACATTATCGAAGAACGGAACAAAGCCATGTACAGCTCACCAAATGCCCATGCACACAGGCAACCGTAGCCAAGAAACTGCCTGTCTCCCTCTAACCTGATGCCCAGGGAGGAAGAGAAAGGGGAAACCCTGAGAGAGCTGAGTTTGAATATGAATTAACCATTGACTCAGAATTTAGGTCCAAGGTAGGATTAAGTTGAGTTAAGGACAAATAAAGAAAGTTGTTTCTCTGCACACACAGTGTCCTGAAAATACCGCACCCATTACACTTCTGTGACTTACCGTGTTCATAGTAAAATGCATCACTTGAGCTATTGTGAGGCTCAAATTCAACTACAGGAAACTTACTTTATTAAGCAACTCGGAAGGACCACGGCAGAGCCTCGTTGTTGGACGTTGTCAGAGGAGGGCAGGGTGGGTTTCCAGTCTCAAAGTATGTTGGTAATTTTCTGAAGATGCCTAGGTTTGAGGATCAAAGTCACCTGGGGGCATTTTGAAATACCGATGCCTGGGGGCGCCTGGGTGGCGCAGTCGGTTAAGCGTCCGACTTCAGCCAGGTCACGATCTCGCAGTCCGTGAGTTCGAGCCCCGCGTCGGGCTCTGGGCTGATGGCTCAGAGCCTGGAGCCTGTTTCCGATTCTGTGTCTCCCTCTCTCTCTGCCCCTCCCCCATTCATGCTCTGTCTCTCTCTGTCCCAAAAATAAATAAACGTTGAAATACCGATGCCTGAGCAACAGCCCGTATGGCTCTGTGTCCTATTGTCAACCGTGTCTCAGGGCAGTGTAGTGGCCTGGCAAGGTCAGAAGCCACAGTTTGGAATGAGAGGGGTACAGAGATGGTCACCCCTGAGGAGCAGATGAGATCTTGGCATTGCTGCCCTCTGCCCAAGGTGAAGGCCGACTGTGCGGTATTTAGAGGGAAGCAACCAGGGGTTCAGAGAGAGAAAGGCTTGCTTCCGGCTCCAGGGGAAGAAGTTAGCATTTCTGGAGACAGTGAGCTCCCAGTGTGCGTCGAGGCTGATAGGTGGATAGTTTTCAGGATGCCTGGGTGGCTCAGTCGGTTGAGCGACCGACTTCAGCTCAGGACACGATCTCACAGTTTGTGAGTTCGAGCCCCGCGTCGGGCTCTGGGCTGAAGGCTCGGAGCCTGGAGCCTGCTTCGGATTCTGTGTCTCCCTCTCTCTCTGCCCCTCCCCCACTCACGCTCTGTCTCTCTCTGTCTCAGAAATAAATAAACATTAAAAAAATATTATTTTCTAGCTATGTATTTTGCGTGTTGACTTACATTTTGCCAAATGAAAGTTTTATATTTGTACGTGGTTAGATATAACTCCTTTTACTTTTTGAGTAAAAATTAAATAGTTTTTTAAATTTATCTTTTTATTTTAGCATAAAATAAATAAGAATACAAGAAATAGATAAGAATGCATTTGTACTCTTTCTTAGGAAGACCACATTAACCCCTGGATTGTATGAGCAGCCTTCTAATTTTTTGGTAAGATTTCTTTGTTTCATTGGATCTTTTTATTTAGTTAAAATTCATTTTTTACCTATGGTCCTAGGATGAGAATCTTTTAAATTTCCGTTTCATATTGATAACCAGTGTTGCCAGCTTTATTTAGTAAATGGTCCATTCTTCCACCTGAATAAAACTCTATTTTTGTTGAATACAAACTTCCTGTAGCTCGGGATCAGATCCTAAATTTTCAGTTAATTTCCATGGATTTATTTGTCTTTTCATAAGTCAATACTATGTTGATCTTTATTACATTGGCTTTTGAGAAGGTTCTGGTAAGTCAAAAGGTAAGTCTCCTCCCAGTTTTCTTTTTTCAATTGTTGGAGCAAGTTTTAGGCAAATTCTTCCATATGAATTCAGGAATTATTTTAACCTTTTGGAATTCTCGCTGGAATTGCGGTAAGTTATAGGTCAATTTTAGAAGAATTGATATGTGGTACATATATATCAATATATGTCATATCTATATTGATATATATCATATATATGGATACTTATTTTACATATTGATGTCAATATACGTTAATATCACAAACTGATATATATGATATATTACATATATCTTATATGCTTGACAATGTATTTTCTCATCCAAGAGCATGGTACACTTTTCCAGTGTAACTTATTCTTTAGCGTTTTGTCATTTTTGTTGTATTGTAAGTTGAATAATTTTGATCTAATTCTAGTGTAAGTGCTTAGTGTAGTAAGTAAAGTTGTTACTGACTTTCGCACACTCAGCTTATATATAGTTACCTTACGACTGTCTCTTATTACTCTTAGGATATATTTTTTTAATGTTTATTTATATATTTTGAAAGAGAAAGAGTGAGCAAGAGGGGAGGGACAGAGAGCAAGGGAGAAGGAGAATCCCAAACAGGCCCCGTGTCGTCGGGACAGAGCTGGAACGAAAGGAAACAGAAGGTCATGACCTGAGCCGAAGTCAAGAGTCAGACAACTGATTGAGCCATCCAGGCACGCTAGGAGATTTTTTTTTTATTTTAATTTTTTTTCCTATATTTATTTTTGAGAAACAGGAGTGAGACAAAGTGTGAGTGGGGGAGGGGCAGAAAGAGAAGGAGACACAGAATCTGAAAGCGGTCAGCACAGAGCCTGATGCGGGGCTTGAACCCACAAACTGTGAGATCACGACCTGAGCCGAAGTCAGACACTCAACCGACTGAGCCACCCAGGTGCCCCAAGAGATTTTTTTTTTTAGCTGAAATATTATGAGTTGTCTAGGTATACAGGCAGCAAAAAGATAAATTAGTGTATGTATTCCAATGTTTGTTACAATTATTTTAGCTTCTTATTTTGCATTTTCTAGAACTGTCCTATCTAATACGGTAGCTACTTGCCACATTTGACTATTTGAGTTTAAGTTAATAAAATTAAAAATTCCATCACTCATTCACATTAGCCACATTGCAGTCGCTCATTCGTCACATGTGACCGGAGGCTATCATACCGGATAGCACAGTGTGTCGAATATTCCCGTCATTGCAGAAATTTCCACTGGACGACCCTATGCTAGAACATTCGAGAGGGTATGTAATTATTACAGTGGTGACTTCTATGCAACTGTTGATTTTTACAGAAATGTTTTACTATTTTCGTACTTAAAGTAATTCAGTAGTAAAGGAAATACAACTTACATTAATGATGAGATTTTATATGAAAAAATGAGAAAAGATCTATTATCCACTAAAATGGGTAGGCGTGAAGAAATAAGAAATAGGTTACTCTCCTCTGTTGCTGCAGAAAATGTGAAGTGCTACAACTTTTGGGAAGGCAGTCTGGCAACATTTAAAAATAGATATGCCATTCAACCCCGCAATTATCCTCCCGTAGAAGGACTCCATGGAATTGAAAGGGCCAATATGGAAGGACAGACAGATGTACACAGATATTTATTGCGGTGTTGTTTGCACCGGTAAGAAACGGAAAACAGAGTAGATATTGCCAACCAGCATGGGCTACGAAAGTGGGTGTGACTGCAGCCTGGGATTAAAAAGGAGTTGGAGCTCTCTTCGGTGACCCTTGACACTTGCCTCGGAGTGGGGTATGGGTGAACAGCAAAATAAAATGCAGGGAAGTGTGTAAGATATGCCACTTTTATAAATGAAACAAAGGAAAATGCTTCAAATATTACATGTATATGAACAGACATAAATATGTAAATAGGATTGCAAGGAATGCTTCATATAGGCACGTATAGGATTCTGTGAGTGTGGAGACACTTGTGGGTTGTGAATGCGAGGTTACCTGGGCGGAGTGGACGTGAGGGTGTGTCGCGAAGAAGACGAGCAAAGGAGGGGCGGATGTACCATAATGACTTATGCAAAGTCCATGTGTATATGTGTGTGCATGAATAAAGAAAACTTGTAACTGAAAAGATGATTCCAGGGGTTAACAATGGTCATTTCCAGGTTGTGAGACTTCAGAAGACTCTTATTTTTTTCTTTGTAATTTTATCTGTAGCTGGAACCTATACACAGAGAACAAATAGAGTTAAAAACAAACTTTTATATTGTGGACCCTCCCTTCAAACGGGCAGCGCAATGCCCGGCACATCCCTGTGTGCAGAGAAACCAGAAGGACCAAAGGTTGAAAAGAATTGTCTTTTTGCCGTCATTTCTTTGAAATTAGTCTACATTCCAAGGCTAAGTAAATATGTCTTTATTTCCTGCCTTTAAAACATTACATACATCACAGTGTTTAATCCAGTTGAGTAGAGAGTTTTAAAAATTGTAACTCCAGTTTTTCTTCTCAGATGCATAAAAACTGTTCATTTAATGTATAATTTAAGAATATGTTAATTTTTGAGGGGCGCCTGGGTGGTTCCGTCTGTTAAGCATCAGGCTTCTGACTGCGGCTCAGGTCATGACGTCCAGGTCAGCGAGTTCGAGCCCCGCGTCGGGCTCTGTGCTGACAGCTCAGAGCCTGGAGCCTGCTTCGGATTCTGTGTCTCCCTCTCTCTGCTCCTGTCCTGCTTGCAGCCTGTCTCTCTCTCCAAAATAAATACACATTAAAAAAAATTTAAAAAATATATATTAAGTTTTGAAAATAAAAAAAAAGAATCCAGCACTATATTTTTGAACTGCATTCTCTTTCTTGAAAGGTTCTTGTAACGTTTCTTTTTCTTTTGTTTAAACCACACTTGTCACCCACAACAAAATAAATGTACACACCTGCACACGTGGGCACATGCACACGCGCGTGCGCACACACACACACACACACACTCCAGATCAAAAATTACTAGTCAAGGGTGTGGGGTAAAAGCAGTTTCCCCTCATTATTTTCTTTTTCTCAACTTCTTCTGGCATTATCAGCAATTTATTTTTCCAGATAAATTTTAAAATCATTTCGTCAAGCTTCATCTCTCTCCCCAAAAAAGATCTGTTAGGATTTTTTTTAGGACTGCAGAAGTTCAGTGCATTATTTGGAAAGAAGTAGCATCTTTAAAATGTTCTGTCTTCTTATCCAGAAACATAAGGTTTGCATTTTTCCTTAAAAAAATCTTACAAGTTTCCTTTATTTCTTTTAAGACTCCTCTTTAAAATTCAGGTTTCCTGAGTGTACTTTACAGACGGCAAAATTCAGCCTTTCCGGTGAACAGTGTTGCAGACTCTGACAAATGTATGCCGCTGTGTGACTGTCACCTCAGTCAAGATGAAGAATGTTGACGCCACTGCAGAAAATGCCCTTGTTTCTTTGATATCAACCCTTCTCATTCTGATCTTCGGCTTTCTCTTTTTCTCCCAGAATGTCCTATAAATGGAATCCTACAGTGTGCAGCCTTGTGTCTCACTTCAGGCAATGATTTTCAGATTTGTCCATATTTCGTGTGGATCACGAGTTCATTCAGTTTTATCAACCGAGTGGCCTTCCGTTGTATGGATATACCACAATTTGTCTGTTCGTTCACCTGTTGATGTACATCGCAGTTGTTTACATTTTTTTTACTACGAATAAAACTCTGTCAACACTTGTGTGGAACTTTTTTGCGCAAACATATGTTCCCATTTTGCCTGGAAATGTCATGCATATGTTTAATATGCTGGGTAAAATACGCTCAGGCAAATATACTGGGTTGTACATGCTGGGCGTATGTTTCATTTTATAAGAAATGACCTGTTTTCTAAAGAGATTGTATCTTTTTTTTTTTTTTAATTTTCGAAGTATGATTTTTTTTTCTTAAAGAATTGTTTTATTCAGAGCTGGTACTAGATGTTTTCAATAATTTAGTTTTACTATTTATTTATTATTTCCAATTTTTATTAAAGTGTAATTAATATACAATGTCATATATTCATTTCAGGTGTACAATACACTGATTCAACAATGCTATACATTATTTACTCAGTGGTCATTATGACTAACTGTACTATTGATACCCTTAATCTGTTTCACCCATCCCCCCTCTGGTAACCACCAGTTTGTTCTCTATATTTAAGAATCTGGGTTTTTTTGTTTGTCCCTTTTTCTTTGTTCATTCGTTTTGTTTCTTAAATTCCACTTATGAGTGAAATTATATGGTGTTCGTCTTTCTCTGATTGACTTATTTCACTTAGCATTATACCTGCTAGGTCTATCCACGTTGTTGCAAGATCTCATTCTTTTTTTATGGCTGAATAATATTCCACTGCCCATATATGCTACATCCTCTTTATCCAGTCATCTATTGATGGACACCTGGGTTCCTTCTTATCTTGGCTGTTGTAACTAATGCTGCAACAAACATAGGGGAGCGTATATCTTTGCAAATTAGTGTTTCACTGGATCATATGGTAATTCTATTTTTAATTTCTTAAGTTAACTCCCTACTGTTTTCCACAGTGGCTGCACCAATTTGGAGTCCCACCAACAGTGCATGAGGATTTCTTTTTTTCAAAGCCTCACCAGCAGGATTATTTCTTGTTATTTCTCGTTTTGTTGATTCCAGACATTCTGACAGGAGGAAGGCAAATCATTGTGGCTTTGATTTACATTTCCCTGGAGATTAGTGATGTTGAGCATCTTTTCATGTGTCCGTTGGCCATCTGCATGTCTCCTTTGGAAAAAATGTCTATTCAGGTCCTCTGGCCACTAGATCATTATTATTCTTGTTGATTTGAGGGCATTGGGTTGTATAAATTCTTTATACATTTTAGATATTAACCCCTTATCATGTATATCATTTGCAAATCTCTTCTCCCATTCTGTAGATTGCTTTTCTGTTTTGTTGACGGTTTCCCTTGCTGTGGAAAAGCCTTTTATTTGGTGTAGACCCAATTGTTTATTTTTTGTAACTGTTACATTCTCATCAGCATTGTATAAGAGTTACAGTTACTCCCTACTCTCTCCAACATTTGGCATTTCCAGTCTTTTTTAATTTTAGTTATTCTACTGTATACGAAGTGATATGTCATGAGGTTTTAATTTTAATTTCTGTGTTGCCTAATGATGTTGTGCTTTTCCCCATACCTATTGGTTATTCATATATATATATATATATGATCATAACTAAATATATATAATTATATATATTTGGTTATTCGTGTATCTTCTCTAGAAAGTATCTGTTCATGTCTTTTGCTTATTTTCCTCTTGGGATATTTGTCTATATATCACTGAGCTATAAGATCTTTATATATTCTGAACACGGTCCTTTACTGTGTATTAGGGATATTTTCTGCCTGTCTGTGACTTGCTTTTGCATTTTTTAAATTGTGTCTTTTGAGGAGCAGAAATTTTTAATTATGGTGAAGTCCATTTTATCAGTATTTTCTTTCAATTTGTATGTTTTTTATTCTTTTTATAACCCAAGGTCATAATGATTTTTGCCTATGTTTTTTTCTAGAAGCTTTTTAGTTTTAACATTGACATTTACCTATATAATCCATTTCAAGTTAATTTAAGGGCTGTGGTATTTTTTTCCGTATGGATATCCAATTGCTTTATCACATTTGTTTAGAGGCAATCTTTCCCCCATAAATCACTTTGGTCCTTTTTTTTTTTTTTAATGTTTATTTATTTTTGAGAGAGAGAGAGACAGAATGTGAGAAGGTGAGGGGCAGAGAGAGAGGGAGTCACAGAATCCGAAGCAGGCTCCCGGCTCTGAGCTGTCAGCACAGAGCCCGACATGGGGCTCAAACTCAGGAACCCCGATATCATGACCTGAGCTGAAGTCAGATGCTTAACCGACTGAGTCACCCAGGTGTCCTGACCGTGGTCGCTTTGTCAAGAACAAATTTACCATATATACATGGATTTATATCTGGAGACTTTATTCTGTTTCATCAAATCTATACATTTATTCCTGTGCTGGTTCACACGGTCATATGATTACTGTTGCTTTGTATTGGGTTTTGAAATCAAGTATTGAAAGACTTCCATACTTGTTCTTCATAAAATTATTTTGACTGTTTTATGCCCATTGCTTTTATAAATAAATTCTAGCATCACCTTGTCTATTTCTATTAATTTAAAAAAAAAGCATGCTAGGATTTCAATTGGGACTGCATTAAATCTGTAGCTCCGTTGAGGGAGAACTGACATCTTAAAAATGAGTCTATCGTATGGAAGATGGTCTCCCTCTCTCTCTGTTGTTAGGTCTTTAAATTTCTCGGTGATGTTTTGCAGCGTTCTGTTTATTGGTCTTGCGCATATTTTGTTAAAATTATCTTTATGTCTATTTGATATTCTTAATACAACCATATGTATTATTTTAAAATTTCAATTATTGTGAATAGAGAAGTGCGATCGATAGTTTGTGTATTTATATTGTGTCCTGTGGCCCTGTTAAACTCACGTATTAGTTCCAGTAACTCCTTTACAGATCCCTTAGACCTATCTAGAAAATTGTTATCTGCAAATAAAGGCAGTTTTGTTTCTTCATGACCCATATGTATATGAAGAGAAACTACACCACCAAATCGTATTGAAGGTGACTTTTTATTTATTTATTTTTTCAACGTTTATTTATTTTTGGGACAGAGAGAGACAGAGAGAGACAGAGCATGAACGGGGGAGGGGCAGAGAGAGAGGGAGACACAGAATCGGAAACAGGCTCCAGGCTCTGAGCCATCAGCCCAGAGCCTGACGCGGGGCTCGAACTCCCGGACCGCGAGATCGTGACCTGGCTGAAGTCGGACGCTTAACCGACTGCGCCACCCAGGAGCCCCAGAAGGTGACTTTTTAAAAGGTAAAGTAAACGATCAGTCATCTTAAGTGAGTTATGATGTGGGTTTGGGGACCTACTCGAAAGAGCAGTATCCTCTCTACTCTCTTCCTCTTAGAGAATATTAAAGCCTGTGTCTGTTGAGAATAGAAGCAAGGAGTCAGATGAAAGAGCTGCATCTGAGAAATTATCTGGTGGCTTCGAACTGCACAGATACATCCACAATCTTCAGCCTAAAATACATGCCTTTAGACGTTTTCATCTAAATGTATATACTTAAAAAAATTCCAATATTGTTAACATACAGTGTTATATCAGTTTCAGGTGTAGAAAATAGCGACTCAACACTTCCACGAAGCACTCAGTGCTCATCATATCATAACAAGGGCACTTCTTAGTCCCCGTCACTTAGGTCACCCATCGCCCCTCCCCTCTGGTAACCATTAGTTTGTTTTCTATAGTTAGGAATCTGTTTCTTTGTTTCTCTCTTTTTTTCCCCTTTGCTCATTTGTTTTGTTTCTTAACGTCCACTTATGAGAGAAATCGTATGGTATTTGTCTTTCTCTAACTGACTTATTTCATTTAGCGTTAATACTCTCTAGCTCCATCCATGTCATTGCAAATGGCAAGATTTCATTCTTTTCTATGGATGAATAAAATTCCATTATATATATATATATATATATATATATATATATATATCACATCTTTATCCATCCACCAACCAATGGACCCTGGGTTGTTTCCATAATTTAGCTATTGTAAATAATGGTGCAATTAACATAGGGGTTCATGTATGCCTTTGAATTAGTGTTTCTGTATTTTTGGGGTAAATACCCAGTAGTATGGTTACTGAATCATAGGGTAGTTCCACTTCCAAATTTTTGAGGAAGCTCCATACTGTTTTCCACGGTGGCTGCACCTCTTTGCGTTCCCACCAACAGTGCACCAGGGTTCCTTTTTCTCCATATCCCCGCCAACACTTGTTGTTTCTTGTGCTTTTGGTTTTCGCCATTCTGACAGGTATGAGATGATAGCTAATTGTAGTTTTGATTTGCATTTCCCTGATGATCAGCGATGAGCATCGTTTCATGTGTCTGTTGGCCATGTGATGCCTTCTTTGCAGAAATGTTTGTTCATGTCTTCTGCACATTTTTTAACTGGATTGTTTGTTTTTTGGGTATTGGGTTGTATAAGTTCTTTATATATTTTGGATACTAACCCTTTATCGAATATGTCATTTGCAAATATCTTCTCTTACTCAGTAGGTTGTCTTTTAGTTTTGTTGATTATGTCCTTTGCAGTGCTGAAGCTTTTTGTTTTGGTATAGATCCAATAGTTTATTTTTGCATATATATATATATGTATATATATTTGCTTATACATACATATATATGTATATACACACACAAATATATATAAAATTTTTATTGTATGTAATATATTTAATTTATTTGCATTTATGCTTCATCAGAATCTTGGTGTAGACTCAATTTGGTGTCGACAGAATTTTGGTGTAGACTCAGTTTATTTTTGCTTATAGATATAGATATACACACACAAACATGTAACTTTTTATTATGTATATAATATATTTAATTTATTTTCATTTATGCTTCCTAAGAATCCTGCTTCTGGTATACCTTGCTGGGTAATCTTTGAGACTGTTGTAGGTAATTCGTGTTCAGGCTCAAAAGAGACTTCTCTGTGGAATCCCCCTGGGACGCTTTCTACCACAGAAAACTTACTCTGACTGCCATAAAGGGACCGACAGACAAAACTTGATGAGCTATTTTGTTTGGTCGGGCTGAGTGATAAACAGGGCTGTGCCTTCAGGCCTGGCTGGATCAAGGAAACTTTCTGTAACTCTTGGCTTTGTTTCTTCCCACATCACTGCGATGGCCCTCGGCAGTCCCGAGCTTGTTTCCACGAGCTCAGCAACTTTGTGGAAAGGGCTCTTAGCTTCTTCACTAGTTGTAACAGAACTGGGCTAGCGGGCATCGCACACTCATCCTGGAATATCCCACCTGCAGCTTTGAACAGGGAACTTCACCCAAACCACGGGGATGATCAAGAGGTCATTACCAAAACAGAGGGAGGTAGATGCTGTGCAGACATAAACAATGCTGTCCCCCACTACGGTGTGACGGTATTTCTGTGGTGACCAATCTTCGGCCTCCTCAAAAGCTGTGGTCCTATGTTCCAAGCAGGTACAGAGCTATGGCTGGAAGTGGACGTCACTGGGACCGTCATCCACCCCATTTCTTTCAGGTCTGACTTAGAGGTGCCAGCAGCTCTACAGAAATTTGCAATCTCTCGTCTTCCATTTAATAGTTTGAGTTCCCCCGGTGATTTCCCAGATGCAGCTTCTCCTAAGTGAAAGGAAGCCAGTCGCAAAGGACAGATATTGTATGGTTCCACTTACAGGAGGTTCCATAGTCATATTCATAGACACAGTGGTTGCCAGGGGCTGTGGGAAGAGGAAGCTGGAGTTTTTTTCCTCTTTTCTTTCTTTCTTGCTTTCTTGCTTTCTTTGCTTTCTTGCTTTCTTTTTTTTTTTTAGGGGTGGGGAGAGGGGAAGCAGAGAGAGAGAATCTCAGGCAGGCTCCAGGCTGAGCGTGGACGCAGACCTTGATCCCATGACCCTGGGATCGTGATTTGAACCAAAATCTAGAGTCGGACGCTCAACTCACTGAGCCACCCAGGTGCCCCCGGACAGTTTGGATTTACGGGTCTGAAGTTTCAGTTTGGGACGATGAAATAGTTCTGGAGGTAGAGGGCGGTGACGGTTGTGCACAATGTGAGGGCACTTAATGCCATTTCACCGCACACTTAAAAATGACTACCACGATAATAAAAAAAACCACGAAGTGTGACAGGTTGCCTTTGGGGAGACAGCAGAGTGACTGACGCCAAGTCCTGCCGTAAGACCTGCTTTGTCTCTTACCAGATGTGCGTTTCTAAGCAATGCTCTTAACCCCAGCCAGCCTCAAGTTCCTCCGTTGCAAAGCAGGCCTGACACTGACCACCCCCGGGGGCTCTTGCAAAGAGAGCGTGAGCTCACGCCCACAAAGCACGGAGAACATTGGCCAAGGGGAGCACTCGACCGGTGCTGGTTACATAATTATGTTAACTCCTCTTCGTTCCTCCGCCCTGCTGAGGGGCTTCTCCTCAAAGCCCACCCACCCCAACCGCCTGGCTGCCTTCAGCCCACTGATGCAGCTTTCCTCTGTTGGCACAAGTCTTTTCCAAACACCTCCGGCTGAAATGTGCCCAGGGAAGTGATAGAATCCCAGTGGCACACCTGTCTGCAATGCCACCAATGAAACCAGCAAAGTGACAACACCCGATTACTAGACATCTCTGACATGGTAGGGAAAAATTTGGTACCTCATTTGTAAGTTTCCTAATTTCAAAGCCCTCACCGTGGGCTCTGCACATAAACTGTCGACGCGTTTAAATAAGAAACTATACACAAAAGTCTACGGCATGTTAGGGGAATATGCCAAACAGTATTTTTATTTTTATTTGTTTTTATTTTTTTTAAGGGTTTTTAATGTTTATTTATATTTGAGAGAGAGGGAGAGACAGAGAGTGAGCGGGGGAGGGGCAGAGAGAGAGAGAGAGGGAGACACAGAATCCGAAGCAGGCTCCAGGCTCTGAGCTGTTGGCACAAAGCCCTACGTGGGGCTCGGAATCACAAACTGTGAGATCGTGACCTGAGCCGAAGTTGGACACGTAACTGACTGAGCCACCCAGGCGCCCCCAGAACAGAATTTTTAAAAGAATCTCTGGTATAATTAGTAACCATTTTATTATTACTGTTATTGACAATTGTATTACTGATTGGTAATAATTTTGCTATTTTTGAGGCCAAAATATATCAACATTATGGTGATCAATTCCATATAACTGATCATTAGTATTTATAATTGTATATGATGACCATTACATTCATAATTAACATCCAAAAGTTCTCATTTTAACCTAATAGCAATAACAGGTAAAAAACAAAAGAATATCAACATCCAGGAAAAATTTTTAAGAAGAATGGCATAGAATCTACTTGAAAAAAAATGGAAAAAATAGTGATACATATTTTAAAAATATCTTTTGATTGAAGAGAGCTATAAATATAGCTGAATGAGGAGACTGGATGTCTAAATTCCCTTTAAATTAGGTTAAGGTTCAATGTAATCCTAATCAAAGCATGAAAAGGCTTTTTTTTTTTTTTCCTGGAGGTCAGTAGGGAACAAAATGCTTCTAAAGAATATGCGGAAGAATGATGGGCAAGTAACAGTTAAAAAATTAAAACCAAAGAATAATTGGAGGAAGAGGGGCTAGTTCTGCCAGATAAATGCATCGCAAAGCAAGAATTATTCCATTGATTTGCTACTGGTACAAAAATAAATACACAAATCCAGATCGCAGACTGGAGAGATCCCGAACAGTTTTGTTAGATGGTCTTAATATTTGGGAACTACTCCCCAGATGAGGCTGGGGTTGATGGAAGCCTCCAGAGGGGAATAGTAGCTTTTATTCTTGGAACAGATCCCGAAATAAGTAAAATGATTGAAAAGTTAGGTGTTAAAGAAAAATCAAACTATAATAAGCTAGAGGAAAACATCAGTCCATACTGAAACAATAACCGTTAGGCTGCAAATGACAACGCTCAACACTAGAGAAGAAATCATATTGGATCAACGGATTTGGCCATGGAAGACTGAAATATTTTATCCATCACTGAGGTCACGAAGAGAACTTGTAGCTGAAAAATATTGTCTACAAATATAACAAAGCTTTTATCCTCCGTACGTAGAGGATTCCTATACGTAAATAAAACAATACTGAGTCTTCAAATGGAAAAAAAAATGCAGAGGCCACATAGAGGAAGCTGAATCATAAGAGAGTTAAGGTAGATGGCTACTGAGCATAGATAATGATCTCTCACATGAGTAAACTGTGGGCATCATCGTCAAAAAAATTTTTTTTAATGTTTTTATTTATTTTTGAGACAGAGAGAGACAGACCATGAGCAGGGGAGGGGCAGAGAGAGAGGGAGACACAGAACCCGAAGCGGGCTCCAGGCTCTGAGCTGTCAGCCCAGAGCCTGACACGGGGCTCACACTCACGGAGTGTGAGATCATGACCTGAGGTGAAGACGGACGCTTAACCGACTGAGCCACCCGGGCACCCCATGGGGATCACCATTAAAACAAGACTATGCTACCATTTGAAACCTTTGAATGCACAGACTTTTCAGCCCTGCAGCTCCCAGCACCGGCAAGGACATGCCAAGGCAGAGCAGGGAGCTGGTGGGAGACAGCAGTGTTAACATCTGTTAAGGAGGCATTTTGGGGCTTCTCGCTTGGTTAAGCACTGGACTTCGGCTCCGGGTTCGTGAGTTCGAGCCCACATTGGGCTCTCTGCTGTCCGTTCAGAGCCCTCTTTGGACCCTCTGTCTCCCTCTCTCCCTGCCTCTCTGCCTTTCTCTCTCAAAAAGCAAATAAACATTTCAAGAAGGCAGTTCAACAATTTGCAGCAACAGCTTTTCAAATGTTCATATTTTTGGTTTAATAAATTTGCTTTTAAAAATAAAATTCTCAGTTTTGAAATGTAGATGCTACACTGTCTCACAGAAGTAACACCAAATACAGACAAAGAGAGGTCCCCACGTTATTCATAACGTCAAAGAGAGAGAGGGAGAGAGAAAGAGAGACAGCTGAACGTCCAACGGCGTACAGAAAGTGCCACACTCCGGTACATTATGCAGACAGCCCACAGGTTCACAAAGAGGATTGCAAGATATGAGGAATCGTGTGCGGACTTCATGGTAAATAGATTGAGAAAGATATTTACAAAACCTGGCAGCCAAGAGGTTAAGTGCGTAATATACAAAGAGTATCTACACATCAGAAAGAAAGGAAGAAAAAAAAGACAAGCGACCCAGCAGCTACCAATAGGCAATTCACAGATAAGGAAATGCCAGTGGTCAGTAAACTTCTGAGAACAAATTCAACCTCTGGGAAGTGGGGGAGTAGAAACAAAGAGAAAAGGAAATACAGTGTTTTAGCCAGCGCCCCCACCGGCTGGTAACATTAGGTGTTGGCAAAGACGCAAGGTTCGGGGCACCTCCTGTATCGCTCGCGGGTATGGGACTTGCTTCAGCCTTTTGGGAAAGTAATCTCAGAGTATCTATTAGAATTAAAATATGCACACCCTTTGACCCAGCAGTTCCATTTTATGTCTCTATCTTACAGAAATAAAAGCATTATTTATAAAGGAAGGAGGCAGAAGAAATCTTTTGAATGTCCATTAATAGAGGAAAGATTGAATACATTGTGTGTGTCGGACAGTAGGATACCGTGTGGTTAGGAGAGAGCTGTGGCCGCTTTCCCAGAGGGATAACCGTGATCAGACTCCTCCGCGGGAGACAAAGCTGCAGGAAAACGACTTGCCCGGTGTATACAAGAGAGTAAAAACGCATTTTCATTAATCTTTCTTTTGTTTTTCTTCTTGGCTTTTGCTAAATCAATTCCCTCTTGTTTCTTCTTTCCTTCTGCCCTTCCTTCCTTCCTCCCTCCCTTCCTTCCTTTCTTCTTTCCTTTCTTCCTTCCTCCCCCTTTCTTTCTCCCTCTCTCCCCCCTCCCACTCTCTTCCTTTCTTTCTTTCTTTCTTTCTTCTTTCTTCTTTCTCCCTCTTTCTTTCTTTTCCTTCATTTTCCTTCCTTCCTTCCTTCCTTCCTTCCTTCCTTCCTTCTCTCTCTGTCTCTCTCTCTCTCCTTCCTCCCTCCCTTCTTTTCTTTCTTGTCTCTCTGTTTCCCTGTTTATCTTTCTTCTTTTCCCCCTTGTTCCCTCTTTCTCTTTCTTTTTCATACTTTCCTCTCTCTCTCTCCAACTTCCATTATGTCCTATGGACACAAATATGGTTACGGGAGAAATATCAGCTCCCTGCTGATAACCTTGGTTATTTTCTGAAGACGGAGAGGAAGGAATGAGGCAGGTTATTGATTACATTTTTTGTGTGTCTTTGTTTTTCATCGCTGTTCCCTGGGTGGCGGGGAACACAGGGTGATTTTATAATTTTGTAAAGAGAGAGATTCTAGGACATGACTATGCGCTGAACTGTGCTTTTTTTTCTTTATTTTTTTTCTTTTTCTTTAAGTACAGGTAAAAAAGATAAAAAACAAAGGCACCAAAAGGTTAAGAGTTTGCCTCTGAGGAGCAGAGGGATGTTAATGAGTTTTGCTTCTTTAGACTATCATGTGCTTTCCCAAAAAAGCATTAATTCCAACATTAAAAAATTGTACTGGGGCTCCTGGGTGGCCTAGTCAGTTGTCAGGCTCTTGGTTTTGGCTCAAGTCATGATCTCACAGATTGTGAGCTCCAACCCTGTGTGGGGCTCTGCACTGACAGTGCGGAGCCTGAATGGGATGCTCTCTCTTGCTCTCTCAAAATAAATAAATACATTAAAAACAAACAAGTGTATTAATGAAATCATTTTGCCCATCCTCTTTCATTCATGAGACAGGTGGATTTTGCTTTTTTGGAGGCACCTCTAGGAATGGGCCCCCGCCAGTTGGGAGAGGGTGTGGCTGGGTGAGGGAGGCCGACTGGGAAGTAAGGGTGAGCCCTCCCACTGAGCCCCGCCAGCCTCTGCTCACGGTGGGTGTGGGCGGCCTCACGCTGCACCCCGGTGCTCCCTGTGGCCTCCACTCCTCCGCCTGCCAGGTCCCCGTGGTAGAGAAGGGAAGGGCTCCATTGGCAGGGGCAGAAACGCAGTCAGCCTGGCGGGAAGGCTGAGGGAGAGGCGCACGGAGGCACCATCAACGCTGTTTGGGTTTGGGCCGCACGCAGCCTGTCCTGCGGGGGCTCAGCAGGGCCAGAAAGTTCTGGAGAGATCCCGCATTGGGGACCCTTCTGTTCTGGGCATGGATGAGTAACTCTTCCAACCCCGGCAATAAAGTGAGGTGGGAGACAGTAAATAAGCAATGGGCAAAATTAAAACCAGTAATGAGCCGTATGAATATTGTGGTGTGATAATGCTGGAGACACATTTATTTGGAGCGCTGCATGTTCTGGGAAAACATAATGGCCTTGTGGTTGCGTGTCCTCGTTTTCCTCCGCTGAGTTTCCGTTACTGGCCCCGGAGGCTGGTGGCACCCGCACCTGTGCCCAGACGCTTTTAAAACCTTGGCAGGGAGAGGCGGGCCCATCACAGGGGTGGCCGGGGCTCCGGGCGCCTTCTCGGCGGGGAGGCCTGCGAGGGCCAGGGAGGCGGCCTCTCCACCCACGCTGGCCCCCCAGAGCCGGGGATCGGTGGTGAGGTCGACCAGAAGGCTGCCCGAGACGAGGGTGTCGCGCTTCGTCACGCAGGGACGCGTGTCCCCAAAGTTCACCCCGAGGGGATATCGTGCATACGTGGCGTGTGCTGAAGAAAGGGCTGGGCACTGTTTGAGTCAGCTGCACCCTCTAGGGAGCTTCTTCTCCTCATTAGGGTCGGGCAGAGAGAACAAGCCCGCCGAGCTGGAAGAGGAGGCCTAGCCAGAGGGGTCTGGGTGGAAAGCTGGTCAAGATGAGACACTGTCTAGGTTTGTTGTTGTTGTTGATGTATTTATTCATTTTGAGAGAGAGAGAGTGAGAATCCTAAGCAGGCTGCGCACGATCAGTGCAGGGCGGGATGCGGGGCCAGAACTCGTGAACCGTGAGGTCACGACCTGAGCTGAAAGCAAGAGTCGGATGCTTAACCATCTGAGCCACCCAGGCGCCCCAACCAGCTCGGGGTTTTTGACTGTCAGGAGGCAGTGTCAGGGGAAGGAGCCCCGAGGGCCCACCCACCCCACAGAAATGCCAGGGTCAAGGTACCATGGAAATGTGCCAGGTGCACGGAAGGATTCCAGATCGCTGACCTGTATTATGAGGCAGGTCAAGACACGACGCCGCAGAACACGTGGAGGCTGGCGAGTGTTTTATTAAAGGAGAAGCGATCACGTCCTCAGATGGGCTTCTCCGCCCCCCCACACCGTGTGGGTGAAGAGCCCGGCGGCGGTGGGGGAGGGCCCTCTGCACGGCATCTTGTGGCTTTCCCGTTGTGCGCAAGGACACCTTCGTGCCTGCCCACTGCTCCTGAAGTTGCTGCAAGAAAGCACTTGTCTGCTGGAAATTTCCAGCTGGATCTCTTTAAAACCCGGTCATGGGGTTTGAGCCCGAGCCGCGTGTGGTACAGTTGGTCATACTCCTTCAACGCATGTATGTTTATGACTTAAAATATACATGCTTGGCAAAAAAGAAGTAATTTAAATTGTGCGATGTATTCATACTTTACATATGTACTCTTAATCTGCCCTCACCAAGTATACATATGGAGTAGTTTGTAGGAGCAAGTTTGACTCAGCATGATTTTGACCATGTGCCGAGGCCAGACCCTCCCTCCCTTCATTCCTACTGTAGCTGGGAAGTTCTAGAAGTCTTGTGAGCCATTGTCTCCATCATAAGAATGGGAAAAACAAAGCTTAGAGAGGGGAAGGTGTTCGAGCAAGACCAAGGGATAGACGGAGGGTGAATTCCGTGCGTGCAACGTGCATCCACTTTGCCCCATGGTGTATGCTTTCCTAGCCTCCCCAGCTCGGCAGTGAACTCTGCCCCGCTGAGGACTGCCCTGTTGCCTCCAGTTACAGCCGGGGTTCAGACAGTCCAGAGCCGAGCTGAGCACGAAGTTGCTGCTCAATTAACAGTTGCTGCTTCTGCCCCAGGAGTGTTTCGTGGACCTCTCAGAGGCAACATCCCATAAGCTAACTTCCCGCAGAGCACTGTGTGTGTGTGTGTGTGTGTGCATGGGCGCACATGCATTTGAGAATGCTCCAGCCTGGTTGGCATGGGCTCATCTCCCCCACAAGGCTGGGAGCATGGGCAGATCTGTGGATGCCAACAGAGGGACACTTCATACACACTGCAGGCAGCATCTTGTGGGTCTGGGCCACGGGGCAGACTCTCTGGCCCGTTGGCTGGAGACTGAACTGATAATTGACATCAAGAAGGAATTGGCTCTTTTAAGACAAATGCTTCCAGATGCCAGGATCACTGGGTCCATGTTACTGCCCAGATGGGTCTGGGTGGGAGCCAGAAAAGTAACAGCGGTTGATAGAATCAGAGAGGTAGTTAATCATAAAGTAGCCAGCTCGGGCAGATTCCTGGAAGGTCAGGCTTAGTCACGGATGGTCTGACAGTGTAGGGGGTGTGCCCGGACCTCGGAGAATTGCAGAGCTTCACCATCTCTCCAGTGGCAGTCGGTGCGGGCTCAGGGTTCTCTGATGCTTGTTACTGCCAGCAGGAACCTGCTCCCAGATAGAGCTCAGCCATGTGGGGTTTGCAGAGCCTCTGACAGAATCAGGTTTTCTATGGCGATTACAATTGACGACCTGTTTCCTGGCCGCTGGGAAGCCTTCATGGGCAGGGACTGTGTTGACGTGTCTGTTTCCAGATCCAGCTGGAACCAGTTGAAGCAAATGAAAAGCAGGGAAACTAAGTGGAATTGAACCTCTGGGAACCTCAAATGGGCCTTTTTTGCTTAGAGCGTGATTTGGGGCATTTAAATATTTTAAAGGTTTGGGCAGATGATCTCACATTTGAGGGTGCTCTTCCCAGAGCATCAGGTTAGAAGGGTTGTAAACCAAGTCTGTTGTTTTCAGGCGCAGTTGGCTGTGTGTGCTCTGAGTGGAGCCCCCCAAAATACTGCGAGCGATGAGCCATCCAGGTGGTCCGTGTCTCTCACCTGGATGACCACGGTAGCCTGGCAAAGGGTTTCTTCTGCTTCGTTCTTGAGACTCCCGGCAGCCAGACTCATGTTTAAGTGGGAGATCGGATTGTATCAGTGCCCTGTGTGAATGCCTCCAATGCCTTTCCATTGAAATTAGAAAAGAAATATGGATTCTTTATTGCCTACGAGACCTATGTGAAATGGCCCTGCCTCCTTCTCTGATCTCATCTACTGCCCACTGTGGCACACTGGACTCCTTCCTGTTCCTCAAAATGGGCTGCCTCAGGACATTTGCACTTGGCCTTCTCTGTGCCTGAAATGCTCTCCCCAGATTTTATCATGACAGTCACCTTCTTGCCATCAGCCGTCAGCTTGAGTCTTACCTCTTCAAAGAGGTTACTTAAAGTAGGCACATTCTAGTTGTTTTTTTTCCCATTGTTGTATTTTATTTTCCTCAAAACATTGGCCACTTTCTGAAATTATCATTATGATGCTTTCACTTGTTTACAACGTGGCTCCTCTCACTAAAACATTGACTCCCTGAGAATAAGGCTTTGTCTGTTTTGTTCATTGCCATATCCCCAGCACCTAAAATGGTTCTTAGCAAAAGTCAGCTCTCCATAAAAATATGATGAGCAGAAGGATGATTGGACAGATGGATGAATGGGTGAGTGGGTGGATGGATGGATGGATGGATGAGTGAGCGGATGGATAGGTGAGTGGGTGGATGGATGGATGGATGGATGGATGAGTGGGTGAATGGATAGGTGAGTGGGTGGATGGGTGGATGGACGGATGGATGGATGGATGAGTGGGCAGATGGATAGGTGAGTGGGTGGATGGGTGGATGGATGGATGGATGGATGGATGAGTGGGTGGATGGATAGGTGAGTGAGTGGATGGATAGGTGAGTGGGTGGGTGGATGGATGGATGGATGAGTGGGTGGATGGACAGATGGGGGGATGGGTGGATTTATAGGGGCCTTTTGTGACCCAGGAGCAGTTTGGAGTTTCCAGGTAGACATTATTGCAACATTATTGCAACAGGATTCCTTGAGAGGATCAAATAAATTGGCAAACGATCAAGCCAGAGCCATTTTGTCATTAATGCTTTTCTAATTTAGAGTATCCTTGTTTCTTTAAAGCTTGCCCACACAAAGGACTGGTTGTTGGGAACTCATGAATTATTTTCCTGTGGATCTTTTTTTTCTCCCCTTATATTCAGGGAACAAGCAACTAGAAATGAATTCTGGATGAGCAAACTTTGATAATGAACTTTGTCTTCCCAATGTAACGTTGCAATAGTGACTGCCAATTTTTTTTTAACCAGATAATCTCCTGTTGCTAAGCAGAATGCTCATTTAAAGAAAATATTCTGTTATACAACTAAAAACCAGTGGATGCAACTGGACGCTCACGAGAATGAGTTGGAAATGGCGTATTTCATGATGAGATGTCTCTTATGGCCAAATAAAGACTAAATGTGCTTGTAAATTATTTACTTTAGCAAATTCCAGGCAAGATGCATAGCAGCATATAACAATACTAATGTTTACGGGGGATAATTTCCTTTTTACTAACATTTATTATTCGTTGATAATAAACATAGAAAAGCTTTTTGAGGAACATTTAGAAATGTGTGAAGGAGACTACCATACCCACACTTTAGTCCTCCTTCTCTGAGATGACTGTTCTAGTTGACTTTGCTTTCTGTCTGCTTTCTGTTTACATATGTAAACATATATGTGCACTTTACACAGTTTTAATTATCCTCTCTAGACACTTTTCATTGCTTTTGTTTTCATTTAAAATGACATCTTGTGGGGCACGCAGGGGGCTCCGTCAGTGAAACGTCCGACTCTTGGTTTCAGTTCAGGTCATGATCTCACGGTTGGCGAGTTCAAGCCCTGCCTCAGGCTCTGCACTGACAGCGTAGCACCTGCTTGGGATTCTCTCTCCCCATCTCTGTCTCGGCTCATGCTCTCTCTCTCACTCTCTCTCAAAATAAATAAATAAACTTAAAAAAAAAATAAAATGGCATCTTGTTTATTTTTCCAAATCGTTTAAAGTTTTGGGAAAGCTAAGTAAATAAATAAAATGAGAACTTGCGGAAAACGTTATTCAACTGTTCCATCATATATAATTGCACAGCTTAGCTTTGTTTCGCAAAAATGCCACGTGAGCCACGTACGTAATTGTAAGTTTTCTTTTTTTTTTTTTTTTAATTTTTTTTCAACGTTTATTTATTTTTGGGACAGAGAGAGACAGAGCGTGAACGAGGGAGGGGCAGAGAGAGAGGGAGACACAGAATCGGAAACAGGCTCCAGGCTCTGAGCCATCAGCCCAGAGCCCGACGCGGGGCTCGAACTCACGGACCGCGAGATCGTGACCCGGCTGAAGTCGGACGCTTAACCGACTGCGCCACCCAGGCGCCCCAGTTGTAAGTTTTCTAGGAGCTACACTACACAAGTAAAAAAAAGGCAAGAGAAATTAATTTTGATCATACATTTTATTTGCTCTCCCATATATATATATATACATTCATATATATATTCATATATATATATATTTCTGTAATTTAAACCTCTAGTCAGCGTAAACATTATGGAGATACTTCAGTTTTTTGAACTAAGACTTTGAAATCCATGGGTATTTCACATCGATCTCATGTTGGATCAGCCACACTCTAGGCATCCAGTAGCCACATGTGGTACATGGTTACCGTATTTACCAGCACAGACCAGGCCTAGTGAAAATTACAGGTATGAGAGTTTATGAGTGCTAAGAGATATTTCACACTAATTCCCACGTTCCAACTTAAAAGGCCATCTTCCAAGAATAAAAGCAGCCTGAAATTAGAGTTCCAGTTATCTTCTCGCGGGTCTCAAGGTGATTAATTCAGTGTGATAGCTACAAGATAGAGCCTCGATTCCTCAAAATGCTAAATGAAGTGGAAAGATGTTGAAAACAATGTTTTTCAAATTATGCATTTGATACCATTTTGCCTCTTTTCAAAGATGATTTCCTAGGCTCTAATAGAAGCTGATGTCTCCTAGTGTATTAAGATCATATTCAATACAAGGCAAATGAATTGAATTAGGTTGGATGGTATTGATTATTATCAGTCCAGCTTCAGTTCTGGGTTCGTGTGCTCTCTTCAGCAGAGTCCTGGGTCCTCCAGGAAAGCTCACTTTTGCCCTTCCTGCCAGCCCCCCTCATATAGGAGTAGAATGCCCATCATTTGGTATAGTAGTTAAACCTGTGGGCCCAACTGGGACTATACCCTTTGCAGCCTCAATTTTAAAATGTATTCCTGATACAAAGGAATTTGAGCGTCATCCAAATCAAGTGACTTCTTGTGGAAGTAGCATCCTGATTGTGTGTATGAACGAGATCTCCTAGAGTGGGGGGTAATTGGAAGAGGGAGGACTCTCCCTCCTGCCTGATTATGGTCTCCGGCCCAGTAGCTCAGAGGACCAGGAGAGACATCCCAGAGCCCATCTGAGCTCATGGAATCCTGGTGGTTTACGTCCAACACGGGTCCATCCAAACCCTCTCGCTGGCTGCCTTCCGTTGTCATGCTTGGGTCCCGGGGACATAGCAGTGAATCAGAAGGTGTGCCGGTCTCAAGGCGATTCTATGAAGAAGATGGACTGCAAAGCCCAAACTACAACTTCTCTCCAGTGATAGAAGACGTGCCCGGAATGCTGTGCAAGGCACATCCAGCAGGGCGTTCAGCCTAGCGTCCAGGGAAACCCTCCAGGATGGCTTCCTGAGGACAGCTGTGTGACTTGAGGCAGCTTCCTCCTCCCCGTGCCTCTGTAGATTGAGTGTAATAAAGGAAGCTGCCTTCTTGGGCTGATGGGGAGAAAATGGGATAATCTCTGTGAAATACCTAACATAGCTTGCAACACAGAGCGATCAGTCACTGAGTGTTGGCCGCCATCACTGTTATCGAGGCTGCTGTTTTATTAGAAGGTGGGCAGGTAGGGAGGGACCACGAGATAGAGCGTAGCCTGTGGGTGACGGGAGATGGCTCTTTGAAGCAGGGGAGAGATGTGCGCAGAGGTGCAGTTTTGGACGATGGCTCTGGTGTGGGGGCTGCAGAATTGCCTTGTGGGAGGAGCTTTGAGCTGCCACCCAGGTGGGAGTGGCATCTACGGGACCCAGCTTAGAGCTATTTGCATAGCAAGGATGTTGCTTTTATTGGATCGTGAGTTACGACCAATAAAAACCAGCCTTTTTGAAAGATGCATTTATTTTCATTTAATGTTTTCTTTTTATTCGTCCTTTTCTTCTTGTCATCACCACCATTGTCATTGCTGTTCTCGGAGGGTGTCTCCTCGAGGGACAACGGCGTGGGACAGGTGGGTGCACCCGCAGTTCTGCCCACTGGGTGGGAGATGGTGGGGTGTCTGGGTGGCCATGGGGGGCAGGAGAGTGGGGAACAAACCCCAAGGGATGCTATAAAGTAGCCCTGACTCCCACCCCATAGAGGTCCCAGCAGCTCTGCCCCTACGGTGGCTCCATATTTACACAGCCTCCTCCTTCTCTTTTATCTCAGTCATCAAAAGTTTAAGGAGATTTAAAAACCACTGGGGTGTTATGCATAAAATACAACCTCAGGTCACTGATGGAATTCATGCCCAGGTTCCGGCGAGGCAGGGCTGGGGCCCACCCCTCCGGGGTGTCTGGGCTGCCACTGTCCCCATTTGTCTTCTTGATTGTAAAAATTAAACACATGCACAGGAGGGCTTGGGAGGCAGAGTTATGGGGGATATAAAGTGCTTGACAGCATATAAACTTGGCCGTCCCGCAGTGGAGCACCCAATCACAGTGGTGCTGAGAGGGGCAAGAGGGGCTCCCGAACACGGGGGTGCAACAGGCAATCGCAAAGGGAAAAGGAGGCAGAGAAGGTCTGCTGGCTGGGGTGGGGTCCGCTTACAGCCCCAGAGCTCCCCCGTGGGCGGACGTCTTGCCTCCCTGGACCTCTTTCCACCCATGGCTGAGTGCTCCCCTTACCGGAGGTAGCAGAGAAGGGAGCCGAAACCACCCAAACAGCTGTAGGGTGATGAGGGTGAGACAGGGGTTCCAATGCAAAAGCCAGAGGTGGGGGACACCCAGAACGAATGTGGGTGGCGGCCTACGTTTGCTTTGCTGAGCACAGCCCCCGGAGGTTTCAGAGGAGACGTGGAGAACGTTGCCAACCCGACGGTGAAACCTAGAGCTGCAGATACTTGGAGATGACAGCCAAAAATTGCATCTAGGAAAAGCAGGAAGTCCGAGCCACTGGGGCTTTTCCCTGCCGGTGGCGGGAGGGGGTGGGTGGGGGGGCAGGATGGGAAGTCCCAGGGACTGCAGGGATGTCCAGAAGGCCAGAGCCGTCCGATTGGAAGTCTTGTGCAAGGCTTGGGGCGTTGTCTGCTAGGGCTCCTTCCCTCTCCGTCCCATCCTGAGGCACTTGCCAGAGCTTCTCGCTGCCAGGACATCTGGGGAACAGGAGGCACAGGACCCCTTAGAGAAACATATGTGGTCGGAGGCTGCTGGTGGGGCCCCTTGGTCAGTGTGTGTGTGTGTGTGTGTGTGTGTGTGTGAGAGAGAGAGAGAGAGAGAGACAGAAAGACAGAGACAGCCAGGAAGAACAGAGGGAGAGTAGGGAGACTCTGCAAAGGCCAGAAGGACGACTATGTACTTA
Source organism: Lynx rufus (assembly GCF_022079265.1). Lineage (NCBI taxonomy): Eukaryota > Metazoa > Chordata > Mammalia > Carnivora > Felidae > Lynx > Lynx rufus. Next base: position 17,190,775 of record NW_025814830.1, read on the forward strand.
TTCACCATTTCCGGCTCTCCGAATTTCTAGAACACCGCCTGTGCTCCTGTACCGCGCACACCAGCCTCCGTCCCAGCTTCACGGGACGCACGGAGGGACGTTAACCAAGCGATCACACAATTCTTCAATTTACAATCTAGGCAGAGAGAAATTCCGTGCGGTGGGAAATGTGCACCGCTGGCCTCTGCTGGTGTCTTCTTTGTTTTGAAACGTGTCTGTGCACCTGGCAAGGGGGCGCATCGATTCCGTGGGGTGAAAGCCAAGGGAGAAAGCCTTTGGTATCGCGGATTGTTTATTCTTTTGGGGATTGAGAGCTGGCGCTGACTAAGGCCCAAGCACCAGTGGACGCCTTGAGTTCCAGCCTTCCTGCTGCCTCCGCCTACAGGACGCTGGGAGCCCCTTTGGCAGATATTTATCGCAGCGGAATATTCTACCGAGTAGGGCCCCCCGCTCCACAAACGGAGCGCACCTGCGTAACTAACACCCAGATTAAGAACTGGAATGCCAGAAAACCCCGTCACGCCTCGCCTGCCAGCAGCCTGCAAGGGCCTTCCCTTCCTCCTGGTGCACGTATGCCATGGGTCAGCCTTGCTCACTCACTCGGGCTTCACCGGACTCACTCGACATGTGATCTGTCGTCCTCCCTGTTGTCGCGTGGGCTTTGCTGGTGTCCGGAGGGTCTTTCCGTCACATCTGACCAAACCAGGATGGGTGGAGATGGCCTCGACATCTACGGCCCTGACAGTCGCCAACGGGTGCGCCATCTGCCCTCGGTGCCGCAACCTGGAGTCCCGCCACCATCCAGGAGCACACGTCCCCTCGGGGTGACCTGAAAGGGGCATCCTTTTGCACAGAGAGGCTTTCCCTTCTGTTGACGTTTCCCACCGGCTCTCACTGCAGAGGAAGTACAGTTAGGAGCTGGACTCTGGGGCCAGACGGCCTGGGAATGCGTTGCCGTGCGACCTTTGGTCATTTCTCAAGTTCTCTGCGCCCCCCGTCTCTTTACCTCTCCAGCGGGGTTGATAATAAATAATAGCTCTGACTTTCTATGGTTGCAGTGAGGGGCTGCAACCCTGCTGTGAAAGGCTGACAGGGTGAGCTGGTGCCATTTTTGGATCACCGCCCCCTTGGGGACGTGGACCAGGGGTTTGTATTCTTTCTTTTGTGGGCAGAGGAAACAGAAACCTAGAGATAAGAGTGCCGCTTAAGGATTCTTCTACTGAGTCCTTCCTACGCTGGGCCTTCAGGTGTCAGGGGGAGAAATGCAGACGAAATCCTTATGGAAACATGATCAAGGGACACTGGTGTCCTTTGTCCCGCCCCTGTGGCCATCCCCAAGCAGCAGATACCCAGGGGCGTTGGCCTTCTTATTCTCACTCGATCCCGTTTCTGAGGTCAGATGACTGAGTTACTGGAAGATGATGTCACTGCCATGGGGCCCGCTGTGTCTAGAACCTGGGTGTTCTCACCCCAGGCCCACCTGCCCCTGCTCCTTTTTTGCTGTTACTTCTCCGGTCTGCGGTTGAGGGGACTTAAGAACTATTCGCTACGACAGCAGTCTCCTGAAACTTCTAGCCTGAAGCTTGGCATAGTTTAGGGCTGTGCTCTAACACCCGGCTTCTCGGCAGCTCTCGGATTTTCTCACTCTTGCCTGGGGGACTCGGCTGAGCCGCTCCCGACACGGCTACATTTTGGATGGAATATTTCAGTAATGCTCTTGAAAGAGAAACAAACAAACAAATAATGAATAACCGTTCACGTGTACAACAGATGAGCAAGCACAACACTTGGGCGACGCGTCTCTAGTTAAGGTTGCTCTAGTTTAATTGTTTATGTTTTGAGCTTCCTGGCAGCCAGAGCGAAAGAAGGCTGGATGACAGCAGGAAGCACGGCCCTCTTCTGGGGCTGGTTGAACACGATGGGATTATTCTTGTGTGGTTGTCTTTGCCCCGGGCCCTTGTAAAACTTAACTGGGGATGACGACTTGGCTCCTGGAAGTCTCTCCGTTAAGGACTGGGAGCCAATGGGTGTGGGGAGCGGTGTGGTGGAAGGGGAGACCCCACCTGCAGGGGGAGCAGGCACAGGCATGGCGGGGTGCGCCTGCGGTGGCTGTCTTCCCTCTTGGTCACGGTATCCGAAACCAGGTGCCCTGAGCTGGAGAGATGATCCGGATCACCGGGGAAGGCTGTTTCTAAAACATACACACCCCTTGGCTCCATTCCAGGGGTCCTGATTGTGACCCTGGAGCCGGAAGGTTTAGAGGGTCAAGTTTCCAGAACCACGCGTTTATATATACTCCTTCCAGGTAGTAGAGCAGGTGGGGAAGCTCCACTCAGAGTGTCCAGCGACCTGCCTGAGCTCTCAGGTTGGAAGGACGAGGGCAGGAGATAAGCCTAACCATTTCAGCTCCCCGTCTCCGCAGGGAGGACCCAGTGAAGGGGGTCCCCCCTGGAGAGCAGGTGGAAGAGGGGAGCGTTGCTCGGAAGGGAGGTGGTCGTTGGAAGGGGGGTGCTCCCTGCCCCACGAGGACAGAGGTTTCTTTTGAAAGTTTGGGTTCTCATTTATAAAGAGTTTACCTCACCAGCCGTCCGAGGTGCCGTGATAGGTGTGGCTTAATGGGAGCCAGACAATGTTCTCTTTATGTCTTAGCTTCCAGAATCCTCACGAAAGCCTATGAGGTACACATACCTGTGAGGTATACCCACTTTATGGAAGAGGAAACCAAAGCAGAGAAGTTGAACTTAGTTGATCAGGACCAAGTAGCTGCGGGGGTGATATAATCGGGATTTGAACCCGAGCTCTAGCAGCTCCTCCAACACTCCTCTGTGCCCACCCAAGTTGGAGGGAGCAGGTTGCCCACCAGGTGAGGCTCATATGTTTTCCTAATTTGATTTTCTACCTTGACCACAAAGAGTTGCAATGTTTATGCTGCCCCAGGTCAAATAGTTCCAGAATGTATGTTTTTATAGTTTCCGTGGCTGGTTTCGTGTATTTGCGAGTTTCATTTCCTATTATGTTTCTGAATGGTACGAATGATATTTTTTTATCTTTTGGTGGCCCCGGGCTGTGATATCAGAATGTAGGGTAATCTCGTAAAGCAAAGTGAGATGCTTCCTTCTATCCAAGCGCCCTCCCTGCCCTACTCTCCGTTATGCTTGGGATGGCCATTCATACTTTAGTATGAATTAGAAGACAATAGGGCTGGGCGTCCTGCTGGTAAAGGGCTAGTGCCTGTGGAAGGAGCTCTGAGGGTGGAATAGTGTACGTGGGAACCACAGCGATCATGGGTTTCTCTTTCATAGTCTGAGAATTGTCCTACTTGCCTGCTGCTAGAGGCCTCTCCAAATGCCCCATCTGGAGGCAATGCCTACTCCCGACATACGCACCGAGACACAGACTTGCCAACCCTCTAGCCAAGCCCCTGGCTCGGATGATGCTTTTCTCTAGCAAGTAGGAGAAAGAGACCGTGGTTGCTATTTCCTGGGCGGAGGTGGGGTAGGAACTTTGCCCGAGAAAGAGACAATGAAGCATGTCTCCCCACAGAAGAGAGCAAGATTGCCTTGGTTGTAGCAAACGCTGTTTTTCTTATCCATCGGGTGGTGCGATGGGGGAGGCCGGGGAAGGGCAAGCTGTATTTTTATTTTTATGTTCATTTAGTCCTGGAACAGAAAGCGGGCCAGACCGGGGACCGGATCCTTGTCCCTCGTCTCGTGCATGAGAAGGACACGCATACATCATGGAAGAAGGCGTGTGAGCAGGTCATCTGTCTTGGGGGGACTGATTGTCCACGTGACCAGGAAAAGGTCAGGAACCTGTGGGTATTAATTAATCCAGCCGGCCACACAGCCTTCCATGTTTATTAGGGAAGGCCATGGCATTTGGCTGGAATGATGGGTTTTAAAGATTGGTGTTTTATTAAGAGGACAACATCTGCTTACTGTTTTGTGAGAATTCAGGGTCCCTTTGTAAGGCTGTGGGAGCAGGTGCGGTGGGTAACACAGGTTAACACTCCCTCTGTCTCTTGCTTGTCTTATTCCTGTCAAAACCCGTCCTCTGGCCCCACCCATATCCAGCTCCCCAAAGAGACGACCCCCTGCCCCTTTCTTGGGGGCGCCCGGGTTGCCCTCCCAGCTAGGGCAGCACAGCCTGTCTTGCTAAATTCAATGACTTTAGCAGGTTTGGACCAGCCATTAGGTGTGACCAGTGTGTGTGTGTCGGAGGGGGGGGGGTTGCCGATAGACCTCAGGCCCTCATGAAGGAAGGGCTGTCCTTGTCCAGCAATGGCTCAGGGCACAGGGGTCCCACAGACACTCAGCTCTGGAGCCCAGGGCCACCCGTCCCAACAAATGCTCAGACTCCCAGGAGCTTCCTCTCTGCCTCGGCGCTTAGCCTCGTTCCGACCTCTCCACCCCAGCTCCGCCATTTGCCGAATAGTTAACTCCGTTCTGTGTGCCTCACAGACACAGGCTGCTGCCATGCCCAGAATGGACACCTGCAAAGATTTGTGTGTGTCTTGAAGGGTTGGGCTGAGTAGGATTTAGACGGCAGGAACACAGATGATGTCACACGCCGCGTTGTGTATCCGTCTCGTAAAAGCCCTCAGCTGTTGCCACAGCTCCAGGTGTCTCCAGCCTCGCTCTACAAGCTCCTTGGAGCCTCCGTGGTCTCCCCAGAACCGGGAGCCCCGAGGGGTGCACATGCTGTGGGGCCATCACAAGGTGATTTTTAAGTAACGTAGAGAAAAACATCCTTTATGGAAATAGAGGCACGGGGGTGGCTCAGTCGGTTGAAGAGTCTGACTCTTGATTATGGCTCAGGTCGTGATCTCCCGGTTCATGAGCTCGGGCCGTGGGCTAACAGCTCAGAACCTGCCTGGGATTCTCTCTCTCCCCCTCTCCCTCTGCCCCTCCTCCACTGTGCGCACGTGTGCACGCACTCTCTCTCTCTCTCTGAAAATAAATAAACTTAAAAAAAAAAAAAACCAAGGATTCTCTCTGTCTCCCTCTGTGCCTCTCCCCTGCTCACACTCTCTCTAAAATAAAACATCAAAAAATAAAAAAAATAAATAGCTCTCCATGTCTCTCCGTGGCAAATAATGCTCATTTTACTTTGAATGGTGGCCATTTAAATTTCCTTTAAAAAAAAAAAAAAAAGGAAGTGAGTCATTTTAAAGGAGAAGCGTTATGTGGAAGGCAGATTGAATGGGCTGGTGGGGGTGCGATGGCCGTGGAGGGTGAGATATGCAGGGATCCCCTTGAGGTGCCCTCTTGGTAGAGCTGGCCGCTCTGGGTCCAATAAGAGGTGTTACTATACCGTTGTTATTTACATTGGTATTTATGAAAAGACAGCTCGCACCCACGAGGCGGGCTCCCACCCTAGGCCACGCCCTTGCTAGGCCCTAAGTAGAAGTTACGCTCCAAATCATCCCCGAGCTGGTGGGAGACAAGCATTACCCACATGTTAAAAACAAGGCCTTCGGAGGGAAAGAGTTACGGAGCCTCACGCTCCCTGCACCAAGGTGGCAGGCAACAAACAATGAAAAGACAAATATCCTCTAAATATTTCTACAGAATTAATTAGATTTGCATTTCAAAATTCTGGCTCAGCCCTGAATTTAGCTGTCTCCTGTTCTTACGGCGCTTATAGAGAGAATAAAAATATCTGTCCAGCAAAGTATCTTTAGCCCACGCCCTGCTTTCTAGCATTCTAACGGCAGAGCCGTTGAGGAACACGGCCTTTGTGGGAAAATGTTAGAGGAAAAGACACCAGCTGATGATGGTTTTCTCTGGGCTCTCAGGCCACGAGCGCGTTTCCTTTTTCCTTTTTCTCTTTCCTCTTTCTGAAGGCTCGCTACTGTCTCATGCCCGAGCTCTACAGTCCTCGTGTTGAAATCAGTGAACATGGATGGAAATTTCAGCCTGGACCCCCAAACTACAGATTTGCCGAGACCTTCTTGGGGTCTGAGAAGCCGCAGTTACCTTCCTCAGAACACCAAGACACTATTGGCCTTTTCATTCTGCGCCTTTTCGTTCTGCTGGGGCCTTCGCCTGGACGAAGGGATAGCACCCAGCTGCGCTAGTGGACCCACTGGCTAGTGGAGGTGTGCTCCCGTTGCCCCCCACGTGTGGGGAGAGCAAAAGCCACTTCCGCTCAAGAAGGCGCTTTGCACGGCATGCGTTTACCATGGCGTGTTGTTAGCCTTCGCGGGGAAGGGAATTCCGACCCGAGATACAACCCAGCATTACGTAGAGTAAAATAAGCCAGCCGCAAACAGACCAATACCGTACGATTCCAATCGTAGAAAGTCGAATCAGTAGGTGGAAGGCAGAATGGTGGTGGCCAGGGGCTCGGGGGTGGGGGGAGGTGGGGAGGTTGCGTTTAACGGGGACGGAGTTTGCATTTTGCAGGGTGAAGAGAGTTCTGGAGACGGCTGGCGGTGAAGGGTGCACAACGGTGTGGATGTATTCACTGCCACTGAGCTGCACACTCCAAAAGGCGTAAGATGGTAAATTTCGTGTTACATGTATTTCGCCACAATTAAACGTAAATGTACCCATATGTCCGTAAATGCGAATGTGTATGCGTTATTAAATGTAATATGAAAAAGATCCTGAATTTGGAAAAGTAAAGAATATACTTGTCGAAGGCTCGGGAGTCCTTAATTTTATTAAATCCCAGGCTTGGAACACAGACCTTTTGAACGTTCTGCGACATGAAATGGAGCACACCGAGCCATCTTGCCCCATGTGGAAGCCTCTAAGGAAAGGCACCTGTTCAATCTCGAGACCCGTGAGCTGGATTAGCCGCCTTCTTCGCCGAGCACCCCGCGTACTTGAAAGAACAACCGATAGACAAACTATGGTTCTTCAAACTTGACTATTTGGCAGACATTTTCTGGAAAATGAACAAATGAATCCTGTCACTTCCAGGAAAATAACTGACAGTATTTGTTGCCAGTGATAAAAATTCAAGCTTTCAAGAATTTTGAAAATCTTGTATCAGCCACCGTGAGCTTGACAGCTTTCCAATACTTAAAGAGATACTAATGAACGTGATTTTTTTTAATACTGTATAATAAATCGTGTCAGCGTTGAAAGCTCTGCATATCTCACTGGACCAATATGTTTCAAGCGACCGAGGCTTGTTGTTACGAAACCGTGCAAGGGTGAACGGTTCAGTCAAATAACAAGATAACTCCGTGGGTCTGAATGTCACACAATACAAAAAGTTCCCATATTTTCTGATTCCACGTTGCAACTAACCTTTAAGAAACCACCAGTTACCGCGTTTTGGTGTAGTATTAAAGAAGATTATCCACAATTATCCCAAAGGGGTGTTAGCACACACCTCCCTTTTCCAACGGCAGAGCTGTGTGAGATCAGATTTTCTTCGTGGATTTGAGCAAAAACAACATATTGCAACAGACTGCATGTGGAAGCAGGCATGGGAATGCAGCTGTCTTTTATTAAGCCAATCACAAAAGATGCTTGCAAAAATGTACAATGACGCCACTCTTGTCACTAATTTTTTGAACATATTGTTATTTTTCTCATGAAAACATTCTAGATGTGTTTGTATATAACGGGCCTACTGTTCTTTTTAAATAGATTATTAAGTGAATATATTAACATTTCCTTAGTTTTGATTTCTGATGGTCCACCTACGCAGAAGCACTGAGGGGTCCTCAAGAACTTTCAGAATATTCACATTCCTAAGAGTCTGAGACCACAATGTCTGAGACTCGCTGGTCGAGACTGGCCATTCTCAACCCTGCCTGGGCTCGGCCTCGGGCATTTTGCAAAGCTTCTGTGAAGACCGTGTTGGGCATTCAAGGCTTTCCATTAGGTCTAGAGGTCATGCCATGTGGCTATCACCCGACTCCCGTGGAAAGGCTACATCATATCTGGATAAAACCTGGTGCCCCCTGACTGGGTCAATGCTCTGTCTTGAGTTAATATGTGACTCTACAGAAGGCAGGTGCATTGTCCAACTTAAGAGGGAGACATTGCCTCCTTATGCCACCTCTGTCTGTTCAAGATGCCTTTAAAACATGGCGTGCCGTCTGTCTGTCTTCTGGGTACCGCCATTCTTTGCGCTGGCTGTTTGTCTGAAAACTGACTCTGGAGCCTGGCACCCCCAATGCCATAGCCATCATAGCCATGCCACATGACATAGTCCTAGTTAGAGACCAGGTCTGGCCAGGGGGACCAGTTAACCGAATTCAGAGATCTTGAGGTTCTTTGAATCGGGGGGAATTTTTTTTTTTTTTTTTGTATTTGCAGCACACCCAGCTGACAGCATGCCCTAGGCCACAGGTAATGGCAGCTTTTTCCTTGGCTAATGGTCACTTTATTGCTAGGTGGTGCTCTGGGCCATTGGCCTAAAAGCCTCAGCAACAACAGACGAGAAAAGGTTGGCCCGTTTCCTTCCGAGTCACAAGATCAAATGCTTTTCATTCTGAGTGCCCACTGGCCGGGGTGGCTGGGTGGACTGAGAGGGCACATCGTTACATTTCCAGCAAAGGAAGCGGCCAGGCTATAAGCAGTGACCTGGTTGTGGAAAGCGGGGTGGAAGCTGGCTGGTGCCCAGCCCGTCCTTCCCTTACCATGGGATTTGGGGGGACGTCTTTCTCTGCATCTCTCACGTGGGCCATCTTGGGCCTCTCCCCTCTCCAACTTGTTCACTAGTAGAGGGCAGAACAACGCTCATCTGGCCTTGTCATTGAACTTGGACGATGGGTTTAGGGTTGATAAGTGCAAGGCCGGCTTTTCATTCCCTGGGGATGGACCCTCTGGCTGCGCGTCTTTCACGGAGGTCACGCTCCTTTACATCCCAGTCATCTCAAGAATAGGGAGCAGGCCAGGCCCACCTGTTTGGCGGCCCCTCTGTGCCGACACCCCTTCCTGGGACCTGGAAGGCAAACGGGTAAGAGAGTTGGCCGGGCAAAAGGGGCAGGGGACCGGACAGGGTGGGTCCCAGCCGGGCCGACCCATTTATTTTGTATTCAGACATATCAAGCATACAATTACTGTGACTATAGTTATAAACCTCATATTTGAGAGTCTTTTTATGGGTCACTTAGGATAAAGTACTTACACAACAGCAAGTGCTTGGCTAGGAGTTTTCTCCATGCGTCAGGAGGTGAGTTCAGTGGGAACAATGCACACAGATGCCCTGCACTCCGGCCCTCTCCAATGGATAATCCTGGTGATGCCTCTGACAGCCA